>NW_007246977.1:217077-482555 GCF_000164805.1 Carlito syrichta
GAGTGCCCCCCTCCCATCCCAGCTCCCCCAGCCAGCTCTGGCCTGAAACATTCCTTCCCGACCTCACCCTGCTTAAAATCAACTGGCTCCATCCCCCAGGTCAGCCTGGCTGGCTGCCCATCCACACATTTATGTCTGCCTTTTGAGTGTTTTCAGAAGCCCATTAAATTGTGCCTTGGCAGGCCAGACACCTTCACCTCGCTCTGAGACCTGGGGAGAGAGGTTATCAAATTCCCTCATCTGACAGTCCAAGCCTGCATTCTTGAGCCTGCAAAGAAGCTATGCAGTTGCACAGAGTAAGATGTTAGGACTTGTAAACATGTCATACAATATTATAATATGCCTGTGGGGCACAGTTAAGTACAAAGGTTGGGCGGGTCTGGACATACAAAGGCTGGCCTTTCTATGGAGCTGTCTTAATGCACATTATTTTTTGGAGACAGCACAATGAGTATTAACTTGCATAAAGGGGCTGACTTCCATTTTTAAACTAGCTGGCCCCATGGTGCTCTCTGAATGCCCAAAACTTCAGTGGCTATAAAATGAAAAAACAAATGCACGATACCCTCATCTTCTGCTGGATGATGAAGGAGGACTTTGCTCCCACTCCCACCCACTGGAAGTACTCCCACCCTAATCTTAGTTCTAAGACTCTGACACCACGAGTCCAGTCAAAAGCTGAAATAAGCCAGGCTCGGTGGCTCAGCCTGTAATCCCGCGCCTTTGGGAGGCTGAGGTGAGTGGATTGCCTGAGCCCGTGGGTTCAAGACCCGCCTGAGCAGCGAGACCTCATCTCTACAACAAATCAAAAAATCAGCCGGGCGTGGTAGCGCATGCCTGTAATTCCGGCTACTTGGAAGGCTGAGGCAGAAGGATCACCGGAGCCCAGCGCCGGCCACCGCACTCCAGTCTGGGCGACAGAGTGAGACTCCAACTCAAAAAAAAAAAGCTGAAATAATTCGAGTAAAAGGGCAAAAGTTCTGCCTGCTCACCTAACTGGCCTAGCCTCCAAATCTTTGGACAATTTGAAATAGATCTGGCTGGTTCCTTTTTCTACTCAAAATAAACACCTAAATATTGCTTTTGCAACTATTGGATAGACCTGGACGATTATGTCTAACCGTAGTCTATCTTAATTCTGCCTTAAGCAATAGGCCAAGGTTAGGCCATATTCACTTGAATCAACCTTATTTCTTGTTTTAGAGATGAGTTAGAAATGGATAAATTGGAGGAGGTAGATGTAATGCTTCCTTCCTTCCTCCTTTCCATCCCACCTCCCTCCCTCTCTCCGTCCCTCCCTCCCTCCCTCACTCTCTTCCTTCCTTCCTCCCTCCTTCCCTTCCTTTTCATTAAACACAGTGCCATTCACCTTCTACAAGAAATCTGATGGAATTTAATCTACAACATGATTGCAAACCGGAAGTACAGCTGCACAGCAGAAAGGGGGCAATGGAGGAGGTGATATTTTATAACACAAAACAGGCAGGACTGCTCTGGACAGAAGATAATGCAAACTAGCTTTGCTGGAAATGAGCTGCAAAATACCTTCATTTTCTACTACAGTGAAACCCTGATAAAATCACAACTGTTAAGGTCATACAGTATATCAGGTGGAATCACAGTCTTTAGAACTCCATTATTAATGCAGACAACCTCACAATCAAAGAGGATGAGAGCACAGTTTCCAGATGCCAATGATTTGATCCTATCTTATTTGGCTGTTTACATTTAAATAATGTGACTGTATAAATTTAAATAATATGAACCACCAACAGATGGATCCCAGTGAAAAACTGCACCTTCTTTGAGACCCTGAATGTACACTATACAGTGCTTTACAATTTATTTGAGCAGAGCTCATATTAAAAAAAAAAAAATAATGGGGAGGGGGATAAAAAGAGAGAGACTCATTTCTTCTGCCATTATGGAAATAAAAGGACTGGCGCTTTAGTTCGTGGCTGACTGTGCCAAGGAAACATGCAGTTCTCTAACCTCCGGTACAATGTACCCATAAGGTACCAAGCATCAAAGCATATTAAAAGATATTAACTGCATATTTGCTTATGAACAAGATAAAAAGCTGTAGGGCCTCCAGGTTCTCAAGCTGTGAGTGGAACAGCTTTGCAATTTGCCTGCAAAACTGCATTTTGATCTTAATGAATATAAAATGGCTGCCATTAAAAGTAAAACAGATTATTTCGGGTCTTCCAGGGCCCATAGCTCTTTGCTGGCCTTGGAGGGCCACTATGATCTTTCATTAAAATCTCACAGCAGGGCTCCCTCACCAGCAAATCAAGCCTTGCAGTCTAGGAGATTGGCTACATTTAAAAGTAATTTTCAGAAATCTACACAGATTTTCAATTTGGTAATGAAAGCCATAAGAGAATGCAGGCGGCATTTTGTCGAATATTGTTACTGATCCAGCACTCACATTCGTTAGAAATTAAACTGCCCCGTAACTATCGCACTGATGGCAGCATGCCATTTCGGCTGCGTTCTAATCTCCGTTTGTTAATGAGTAGCATGTGCTAATTGTTGTCATCCTTACTGCCGAGCAATCCCTCCCTAACAGACATATTTTACCTGCTCAGAGGTGGAACCTTTCACTTTGTCATCGACCAAGTTGGAACAGTGTTGGAGTTGCAGCTGCTTTGTAAAGAGAGGCAGCATGGCATCCTCAGACAAGGCAAGAAGGAAGAAAATTTGAAATAGGGTGCTTTTATTTTATGTAGACCCATCAGTTTGTTTCTCAATCAAACCTAAATTTTCTAAAGTCCTGGAGTAGGAAGAATGTTAATACTTTCGTGTTAATACCAAGAACAGTTTTGAACAAACTAACAGACTCTGAAGACAACTAACATAAAATCGACTGTCGTATAAAATGAAGGAAGGGTTTCTGGTAAGGAGGGATGAATGTCCCAAGGATCTTACCTGACAGCCGAAGCCAGGGAGGAGAGCACCTCTCAAACCTCATGTAGATGTAGGACCCTCGTAGGCTTTCAAAAGAAAGTTCGACCCTTTGACTCTGTTCTCTAGGTCCTAATGCCTTGGATGTGGGGGTCCTTGAGTCACCATCAAGTGGAGTGTCCTAGAGAAATACTCATGTGAACCCACAATGCTGTGGTTCCTGAGAAGACAGGGCGCCCGAGTGGAGGACACAAGAATCAGTGCAGCATTTACGTGTGCTGCAGGCAGACATCTGAAGAAAGAAAAACATATAACATAATTATGCATGAAAACACTATTAAAAAGAAGAAAATGTACGTAAATGCAATCTGGGATTTTTTGTCTTTGTGTGTCCCCTTCCTTGATATAAGCACCGAGGAAAGTTATTTTTCTAAAATCCTAGAAACAAAAATGTCAGATTATGCTTCCCCATTGGAAAATACATTTAATAAATTTTCTTTACTTGGCAATTCTCTTTACCTGGCACCTTTAGGGCAAAGCACTTCTCTGCACTAAAATGTGACGGGCAACAAGAACTGCTTTCTACTTTCTCTCTGACTGGATATAAATTCTTCCTGCTGATACAGAAAGAGTCTCCACTTACAATAACAATTCTCCTTGGCAGAGCACTGGCAGCTACGGAAAGCATCTATGCAAAAGGGATATTTATTTTCAGAGGGCCAAAGCAGGCCTCTTGTGGTTCACCTAAGCATGGCTTTTAGCTTCTCCTTGCATGCAAGTGGTTCCTTGGAGTACCTGGGCTATGCTCCTTTGGTTTCCACAAAATACAATTTTAATTGGGTGGCATATCTATGATTTTAAAGGAATGACACAAGGACTCTGGATAAGGTGCCACTGCTAATGTGCATTAATTTTTGAGGGGAACTCTCAGGTCAATTCCTTGTCTCTGTGGCCTCAGGAGACCAAAGGGAAACAGATACAAACAACTTAGTAAGCAGTTTTGAGTCTATTCTACCAGTAGTTGCTGTTCAAATTTCAGCAAGCATTCATGTAATATGTGAGGTTTTTTAAATGCCCAAAGTGACATTATAGGAAATTCTGCTGAATCCTCCTGAACTCAGAAGACTGAGATTTCTTTTATTTCACCTGTCGTTAGTTGTTCTAATATTCCTCTGAGAGCTTCCAGGTACATTTTGACAACTGTATATTGTAATGTCTCTTGTATCATTATTTTGCCATGTGCTAAATTGTGGGCAAAGTGATAGTACATTACCAATTTAGACTCTCAAGTATTAGAGTATAGTAGCTATTAATTGCCCTCTAATTACTAGAGTGAGGGGAAAATAGTACTTTAGGCAATAGAAGTTAATACAATTAGTCTTTAGATAATCAAGTTCAACTTTATTAGTTATAATAATATATAATTATTTATTTGTTGTGTTCAAGAAATATAATTCTTTGGAAGCAAACACTGTCCTTGCCTTATCACTTCCACGTGGTTAATTCTCTTGGAAAATACACATATGCACATACACATATATATTAGGTAGAAGATTTTATTGAAAATTCAAATAAAAATAAGTATTTATGGCTTTGTAAAGGAGCATAATACAAATTTTCAAATAATTTTTTTCATGATGCACTTGGGATTTTTTTGTTTGTTTGTTTTTAGCTTCATCCCTACTTTAGAAATTAAAGTTAAGGCATTTGCTGTTTTCTGTTACAACTAATTTTTAAACTATATGTTAAGGTTAAAGCAAAATTTTTTGGTAGAGGAAATATGTAGTGATGATTTGCAAGTATACATCTAAAATTCACACTCCTTTTACAATTTCTTTTGTTAAGTATAGAGCTCTAAGTCAAGGTTTAAGGACTACATAAAATTTTGTTTTAAACTTTTATAAGATCATAGTCTCTGTTTTGCTCAACTGTTTTTATTTTTCTGTTTTGATCATAAAATATACTAAATTGTATGCTAGATCGCACAACTAGCTTGAAATATAGCATTCTAGTATATACATATACTTTTGTATTTACTTGATGAATCTCATAGATTCACCCCCCCAAAAGACAAATGTATTTAGTTCCAAAAGTTAATCAGTAAACTGTTTTAGAATTTGTAATTAATTTGAACATAGAAACTGTCCTTAAATAACAATTTGGTTCTAAGGCTAGCCCATAAAAAACAAATCTGTCATTCTGTAGCAGAGCTAAAATCTAAATTGCTTTGGTCTGTCCTTTGGTTCTAGGAAACAGAAAACCATGGGATACAAGGTGAGTAAAAACTGAGATGAGTGGAGAAGGAGCCAGTAGAAGAAAGATGTAAAGAACATGGTTTTCCTTTATCCTCTTCAGAGTTTGAGTTCTCCCACCTCTATGAGTGAAGGACTAGACCCAGAAATCTTCCATCCCACACTGCTCCAAACTTTATAGCTCCCTCTCCAAGTCTGCCCAAATCCTCAAAGTTTTTAGTACTCCAAAATCAATTACCTTTCATCCATCTTCCCCACCCTATAATAATATTCCAATGGATGTAACTAGATTTTTATAGGAATGAGGAGTAAAGACAAATGAAAGGAAATGAAGAAGTCACATTCCCTGGTAGAAGTTTTGCTTTAGTTTTGAACAGGAAGTTCAGCAATCGAGGAGTCTATACAACATGCACATCTAATTCATGCAGCATGTTAATTGCAATTAATTGCAGCATGACTAGGTGCCCCACCACCATCACCACCAATACACACTATCCTGTAGTGGCAGCTGCAACAAAGAGCAGCAAACAGCATATAAAAGGAGTCATGACAGGGCAGTAATGTATGTTGATACCTGGTAGTTAGGACTATAGAGGACATTGCTGAATTTTTCTGCTACATTGTCCCCCTATCCGAGGTCCTCAACAATATGCATGCTGTAATCAGGACTTCTATCTTGAGCAGAAAGTAAATATACTTGACGAGTGCCACTATATGGTTCCAGCTTATTAGAAAGGATAAAGGTCTTAGAAAAGACATTTCAAAAAAATAGCATACAACAAGAAATAATAGAATAAAAAGTGTTGCAGAAGAGCCAGAGAAAATGAGAATCTGGTGTCAAGATGCTAAAAAGAAGAAACAGACTAGTAGGGTAATGCACCTGCATATGCAGCCACTACCGTGGATGATGACTAGAAAAGTCTATAAGGGCAGTAATAATCTCCCTCTTATTCCATACAAGATAAAATAATTTTCAGGACAGTCATATTGGAAGAGTTTTATCATCTTCTTTCAGAGGCAGAGGTAGGGGCATGGTTGGTTCTCTGCCAAGGAGTTCATGGGTTCATGTTTAGACCTTATAAGACAAAAAGGAATGAACTATTTTTCTGGGATATAAATGCGAAATGTGTAGGAAGAGTCCACTTTCTTCTGCGATTATATGTGATAACTAACGTTGCCACTAGCAGACATGGTCACTGTCCATCTAGAAGTATTAAGATATAAGCAAGAAGCTGATGGGCACAGGCTTACAGGTGGGAGAGGCATCTGTCTCCAATTTTAGTTGAGAACACAAGGAGGCTTTGGGAAATATTTAGGTAGTACAAAAGAGAATAATCTCTTTCCACACTATGGTTCCTTATAGCAGAAAAAGAGTCTTCTGCCCATGGAGAAGTGACTCTTTGGGAGTAATACACGTGGCCAAATATAGCAAGGCCAAGCAAACTGTACTTAAACTTGAATCAAAACAGACAAAAAATTTAAAAAAAAACTTTCAAATCTGGCATTAGGCTGTACCAAGAGCTATCATTTGGAGAATATTAAATTATAAATGTGCTGACCAGAAGAAAAAATAAAGATGGGCAGGAACTATGTATTTGTCCTATATGTTCACATACATCAATTAACAGAATAAGACTAATGCAGTGAATTGTGTAATTTTAAAATGATAAGCTTAATATGACTCTAAACCTACATCAAGTCTTTGTGAGGTGTGGAACTCTTACCTGGTAGTGCTCCCCAAATCATCTGCAGTCCTTCTCAGTTTCCTTATTTCCAATTTGTTTAGACCAGTACTTCTGAACAATTCAAGAAAACTAACTTGCTAGAAAAAGATTTTTAAAAGATACACAAAATTTAATCTTCTCTTTTTATTACTAGATTCAACATACATATGACTGTTTTTGTCAAATTGCTTTATAATTGCTGCATGCTCCCTTTCCATTTCCGTGTTTATTTTTTTGCAAACCAATAATAAATAGCTCACAGACCTACACTGCTCCACGAGCCACATTTTGGATGGCTGTAACTGGCTCCCAAAGAGTTCATCACATGAATGTGACTTTAGTACTTTATATGAAGAAGAAATCGACATGAATGGCCTCAATAAGCACATATGATAGAATACATGCAGGTGAGGTTAAAGGGAGGAAAAAAAAACCGAAGTGGTGGTGTTTCAGAAGAGCTTTGACTACTCTCCCCATGCTTTCCTATTGCAAATTACAAAACTAGCATAGAAGCAAGTTAAATTAGTGACAGGGAACGCTTTTCCCAGAAAGCTGACAGAAGATGCTTCAAAATGAAGACCCTCTGGTAAGTTCTTGACCTGCCTCCTGCCAGTTGTGTCTCTTAGAAGGATGACAGATCCATTTGGAGAATTCTTACATGAATTTAATTTTGACCAAGTAGCAAGATTTGGTTGGTGAGCTAAAAGTGATGAGAAACTTGGAAGGAAGTGACATGTCATCTTAGAGTTAGTTATGCTCACAGAAAAGTTATTCTAGACATAGGCATTTATGCTAGAATTTAGGAAAGCAGGCATTCAAAATACAGAAAATGTAGAGAAGATCCCATGACTAAATAATTTTAAGGGGAAAAAAAGCCTAGTTTAAAAACACTGACAAAATAATCACAGATTATTGAAAGGGGTGTGTGTGTGTGTGTGTGTGTGTGTGTGTGTGTGTGTGTGTGTATCCTGAAAGGAACATTCTTTTGCCCTTTTTAAAGCTATTGAATGCAGAATATAAAGGGACATACACCAAAAATGGGAGACTGAAAACATGATGAGGAACCAATATAAAAAAGTGCTGTAAGAATATTGTCAGGAGGGTTAAAGCTTGACTATAGGCTGAAAAACTGCCAAGGACAACAGAAAGCTATTTTAAGCTCTGTTTGTAAAGAAGAACAAAGGGATAGGTACATTGATTGGGGCACACAGCAAAATGTTAACAGATGTCACAGAGAAAACAGAACTATTCAACTCCTATTTTGATTCTATGGTCTCTATCAGGAAGAATGATCTTCAAACTGGAGAGGGCAGAGCAAACAGAGTTAAGAGTGAACCAAGGCTCAAGATAAGTCAAGACACACTAAAGTATAACCTACTTGCTTTAAATGAGTTCAAGGCTCTAGGCCAGACAAATTATCTCTTAGGTTACTGAAAGAACTTTTAAAAATGGCCCAGATGTAATTATGAAAACCCTTCCTATTTTTTTAGGATCATGGTCTAATCATGGTTGATCAGGGATTATTTGTGGGCTATCGAAGGAAAAATTTTAATTTGTAAAAACAAAAACTATCCAGAATATATCCCTAGCAAAATTCTGGTCAGATTATCACACACAGGTTGTTCATGTTTAGACAAAGAAGTAGCAATCTCCTTAAGTTAGCAGAGGTTTACTGGGGAATATACCAATCTCTCTCCCTCTCCCAACCTCACTTCCTTTCCTCCTTTCCTTCTTTATTTTTTTTTTCTTTTGCTCTTTTTTTTCCCCCTGTTTTATACAATAACTAGCTAAACAGTTTGGGGAACTGGCTCTCAGTTTCATCAAGACATTTAAACACATGATTGCATAATATATTAGTGGACCAAAAAAAAGGCCTGTGTAACTAGGGTGACTCAAAACTGTTTGAATGAATATTCCCAAAGAACGCTTGTAAATTAATTGGAGCAATATGGAGAGTTTTCTAGTGGTTTGTGCCCTTTCAACTTCGTGCTATCCTTTGGTTCTGTTGCTTTCTGCGCATAGCTTTACTTAAAGACTTGCCATATTCCATGAGAATAGATGATCCAGTGTTTGTCTCAGTTAGACTCCACAAATAAGTATTTAGTGGCCACTCTGTATTAATCAGACAGGTCCTGGCAATGTAAGCTGGGTCAGATCCAATGCTTTCCTTTAAGTAGCTCATAGTTTAATGGGGAAACAGAGTAAGTCAACAGATATAATACAGTATAATACAGAAAGAAGAATATAAACATCTATGTCTTGACCTTATTTTCTAGGGACTATGCTAAGGGTTTTTTTTAAAACATATTTCATCAACTCCTCTCAGAAACAGTATAAGATACCTTTGATTATCCCTGGGGTATTGATAAATAAGACCGAGGCCCAGAGATATCAAACCTTGAGTATGATATGGAGCCAGAAATAAAAGTCAGGATTTGGGATCCACAAGTTGGATTTGCAAGTCTCTGCACTATTATACCCCATCACAAAATTAATTGAGTCAAGACGAAGGTAGGCCAGTGTCCAGCAATGGGTGGGGTACCCTGATGATCTGGAGATGGAATACCATTCCAGGAACACTGCCAGAAGAGGCAAAGCCTAGCTTTGTGCAAAACCAAAGAGGCTTGAAAGGATAGAAACACATATGGTGTGTGTGTCCATGCCTAGAGGACTTGGGAGAAGTAAGGACACAGCAACATTGAAAGCCAAATGGAAAGGTGATGGCAGACTTACATTCTCTTTCTTTCTCTCCTTCTCTAACTCATAGATAGCGTAGACATTTTATGAAGAATATGTATTCTTAAAAATTACTAACAACAAAATATGAAGTTTCAGTGCATCAAGTGCTTGGCTACTTTATTTTTCACATGTGTTTTACTCTAATTTATTCCTAACTTTCAATGTTCTCTTTCTTTCTCTAATTTTTCCTCCATATATTCAACAGATGTGCTTCATTTTATGGATGAAATGAGTTCTTATAAAATTGTATGATCTTTTTTTCAGTAAATGAAATATTACATTAAAGATACTAGGGAAGTTCTTTTTTAAAAGAACCTTATGCCAAATTGCTTTGTAAAGCAAATAATGACCCTATAACCAATCTTTCTCTAAATCTAGATTTCCATATATCAGATTTGACTAAAAAAGATACATCTGTACTTTATTTTTACATCTGTCTGCTAGCTGTACTGTAACATAATAGTATGCCAATTTGAAATACCGTAATTTTTATACTTTTTCAGTTCTCACAATGCAATCTTAAAAAATATATTATCATCCACATCATACCCATACATGCTTTCTTTTTTTTGTGGAACTTTAGAGGTTTCTTTTTTTTTTTCCTCCCTGAGATTGGAGAGGTTGGTAGTAAGCTACCAAGTTAAATAGTCATCCTGTATAGAGCAATTAATTACAATGTGCCTCACTTGGTGTGAAGCACTTTGCATGCATTTTCACATTTAATTTTTACAACAGACCTCTGAGATATGAACTATTATCTTGATTACCTTACAAGTTAGCAAACTG
Source organism: Carlito syrichta (assembly GCF_000164805.1). NCBI lineage: Eukaryota > Metazoa > Chordata > Mammalia > Primates > Tarsiidae > Carlito > Carlito syrichta. The sequence continues at coordinate 227,486 of NW_007246977.1, forward strand.
AGGCTCAGAAAAGCTGAACTTCTACAGGTGTCCAAACTGTGCTCCAACCCATGTCAGTCAACTTTTTTTATAGTTTTATTGAGGTATACTTGACACATACAAATTGTATATATTAATTTTTGTTATTAAGAATTACTAATAACAAAATATGAAGTTTCAGTGCATCAGATTCTTAGCTACTTTATTTTTCATATGTGTTATACTCTGACTTATTCCTAACTTTCAATGTTCTCATTCTTTCTCTACTTTAATTTTTCCTCTATTCATTCAACAGATGTGATTCATTTTATGGATGAAATGAGTGCTTGCAAAGTTGCTGTCAGCTACTGTCAATAATGCTGCAAAGAATATGGAAGTCCAGATATCAGAGATACTGATTTTATTTTCTTTGGATATAAATCCAGAAGTGAGAAAGCTGGATCATATGGTAGTTATATTTCTAATTTTTTGAGGACTCTCTTTACTGTATTCCATAATTGTTCTGCCAATTTACATTCTCATCAACAGCGTGCAAAGGTTTTCTTTTCCCCACTTCCTCATCACTTGTTATCTTTTGTCCTTTTTATAATAGTCATTTTAACAGGTATGAGACAATATTTCATTGTGGTGTTGGTTTGCATTTCTTTAGTGATTAGTGATGTTGAGCATTTTTTCATATACATATTGGCTATCTGTCTTCTTTTGAGAAATGTCTGTTCGGGTCCTTTGTCCATTTTTTAATTGAATTATATTTTTACTTGCTATTGAGTTTCTTATACATTTTGGATATTAATCCCTTTCTAGATGCATGGTTTGCAAATAGTTTCTCTTATACTATAGATTGCCTCTTAGATCTGTTGATTGTTTCTTTTGCTGGGCAGAAAGATTTTTAGTTTGATTCAATTCCACTTATCTGTATTTTGTGTTTGTTGCCTATGCTTTCAGGGTCCTATCCGAAAATCTTTGCCTAAACCAATGTGAAAAAACATTCTTCCTATATTTTCTTTTAGAAGTTTAAAGTTTCAGGTGCTACATTTAAGTCTTCAATCTATTTTTGAGTTGATTTTTGAATATAGTATTAGATAAGGGTCTAATTTCATTCTACTGCATGTAGATATTCAGTTTTCCTAACACCATTTATTGAAGAGACTGTCCTTTCCTCATTGTATGTTCTTGTCAAGATAGCCTGGCTTTATGTCCACATAATAACTCCTGTTGCATGTATCTTTTTATTGGAATAATGCACATTAAGAAAAATTTTGTCCTCACAACTGACAAAATTTTGGGTGGATGTTGGTGGTGAAAGGAACATTTCTATGAGAGTCAAATTAGATATTAAAGCTTTCTCTGTTCTTAGTTGCCTGGACAAGACAGTTACTCACTCAGGTCTCAGGTTTTTCATCTGAAATGTAAATGCCTGCGGTCTCCTCTGACAAAGACATTAGAGTTCTACTGTCCTGCAAGGATGAGACACTGCACATACTGGCTGTGCTTTTTAAATTTAACATTCATCTTGACTAGAAAGTCAAGTTCAGATTAACAGCATTTCTATCACAAGGAAGCCCTTTCCCAAGCTAACTAAAAATTCAACAATTTTAAAGAAGAAAATAGAAAGAAAAATTAATTCTGCCTTTGTGGTTACTATAGTTCAGGAAGCTATCCCCAGGTAGCATTGCTCTAAAACTAAAGATTTTTTTATCCAGGAAAAAAATGAGTAACACAGCTATAATCTAGGACTTAAAAGAAAAGATTCAGGTCTTTACTGATTTGGCCAGACCACTGGATTTGAAAAAGTATGTAGAGTTTCAGAGATGACGTCTTGAACCCACTCCTGCCTATTCTAAGTCACAGCCCTGGATGACTCCCTGCAACACATACTTTGCCCCCAGTACTTCTGAGCATAGACCTCAACTTTGCCATTCACCAAGAGAAAGAAAATTTAGCCTTTCTGTTACCTCTCTTTTGCCTCTTTTCTTTTATGATCAAGGTGACTTATAAACAGCTGCAATAAAAATGATTTTTTTTCATAAGCGTCTTCTCAATAATGTCTCTGAAATAGCAGAGAGGCTAAAAGATACGTGACATTCACAGATTTTGCCCCTGAAGCCACAAATTCCACACGAACAATTTCTTCATTTGACCAAAATGAATGGTCATCACAAAAACAAATGTAACTTTGGTATCCCTTATTTGGCTGAGACAGCTTAAGGGCTCAAACTTAATAGACTTTCTCTGACCGATTAGGATCTCAGCACGGTCTGCATCATCCTGTCAGAGCCGATAGCCAAGACCAAACCACAGACACAAAGCTGCCTTGATCCATGACCTTAGCAGACAAAATAACGGGCTACAGAATGTCATCAGACTCTCAAGGAAAGAACTTTGAATACAGTGTTCATTTTGCTTGTCGTCTTTAAGGAAGACAATTAAGCATTATGAACAGACAGATGCTTAAATAAAATACCTAACTGTAAAAGCACATTTCTATATTCCAAAGGCCCAAGAAAAGCTGTGTCTAAGAAGGGATTAACTACTATCAGATGATATTACGACTGGATTAATGATGTTTCACATTCACTATACTTACAAAAAATAGGGGGGAAAAAGAATAGGAATCTTTTAAGGAGCAGATAAGTGATTTCTACAAACCTCAAAGGCTAAAAGAAAACTCATTTTTTAAAAAGACAGTGGTTATAATAGTATATTTATTTATAAGTCATTAATTGGAGTATTTCTTTCTCCATAAAAGCAGCCTTACATTTCAAGTACATTTCTGTTAACATAGTCTATGGACGGTGATAAGTGTGTGTGTGTGTGTGTGTGTGTGTGTGTGTGTGTGTGTGTGTGTGTGTGTGTGAGAGAGAGAGAGAGAGAGAGAGTTCTCTTGCATCAATGGTTTATATTCCACCAGGTATTTTAAACCATTCTAATTTTAGACAATTGTTTTTGTAATAGATATACTAAAGGTGATCATTTTATGTTATTGCTAGTCATTGCTGACTGAAATATTTTGCCAGATGAAAGTAATTACTATGACTATATTACTTTTCTAACCTGTTCTGTGTATTGGATCCCAGGTACTTAGTATAAAACTCTTTATCATGTTTAAAGAAAAAGTCATATGATATTGTGCTCTGACCTTACTTATATAAAGACATAAAATTGTTATATGGTTTTTTGTTTGTTTGTTGTTTTTTACTATATGTTTCTTTACATCCCCAACAGTTACAAAAACACTCGAAACTTGTATATAAATATGAAGTTAAAAATATTCAATAATGCAATAGCAAACATCAGTATTATAATCAAGAAAATGCAACAAATCAAATTAGGTCAATAATACTAAATAAAAGCAGGCTGGGAGCAATGGTTCACTCCTGTAATTCCAGAACTTTGGGAGGCTGAGGCAAGAGGATTGCTTGAGCCTAGGAGTTCAAGACCAGCCTTGGCAATAAAGCAAGACCTCTTCTCTACACAAAAATCAAAAACTTAGCTGGGTGGTGGTGCATACCTCTAGTCCCAGCTAGCCGGGAGACTGAGGCTGAAGATTTACCTGAGCCTAAAAGTTCAAGGTTTCAGTGAGCCATGATTGTGCCACTGTATCCCAGCCTGGGCAACAGAATGAGACCCCAACTCAAAATAATAATAATAATAATAATAATAATAATAATAATAAATGAAAGCAGCCCATATAAGAGCAAACAAGGAAGAAACATAGAAGGCAAGAAAAGGAGAAAAGAGAGAAAGAAGGAATAGGAGGTAGAGAAAGGAGTCAACAAAGCAGGGTGGTTATTAATAAATTCAGTTTCACCAATTAATTTTTGGCCTGCGTTATATATGGCTAATAATTACATATTTGAAATCATGTGCTACCTGTCTCCTGTACTGTAGAATTCACTCATGCAGACAGCACTGCACTGCATTTAGAGATTTTATTTGGAAACATGGTCAAAGAAAAACATGACTAAAAAAAATAATAATGTCTGTTAGCTTTCTATTCTGACCAACCACTTACTCATCTGGCAAATTCTATCAAGGGCTTCATGTCCTAAAGTTGCAACCAGACAGAATAGCAGCGTTGGTTTCAGAAGTATAAATTACAATAGCAGGGTGTGTGAAGTGGTGATAGTTGAATTCCAAAATTGAGAAGACAAGAGAGATCTTCTTTCTCCCTTGATTTTCCTTCACAAGTTACAATTCTCCTATCCTGCCACCTGCCACTTGGGAGTCCACCCTGTATCCATGAGTTTATTTTATTTTTTTCCAAAAGTCATCCAGCTCTCCATAGGGATTTGGTATTGATCCCAAAAGAAGGTAGGAGACAACACATTTCAGCTGCCAAATTCAGAGAAAAGTCATGCTTTCAATGACACATATCAGATATCTGTGGACCTGACTTGAACTTTTTTCATGAACTACACTGGACCAGATTCTCACTTCTCAGGAGACCAACACAATCTTGCCATGAAATTTTGTGGGGTATGATAGCACCTGAGAATCACAGTGTGTTCTAATTTTTCTGCACATTTTTACTTTTTGATTTTATTTCATTGAAAGCATAGGCCATGTTGTTCAGGGTCAAATTCCTCTAAAACACTGGCCCCACCAATGGAATCTTGCCAATGTTACTGCCAAGAATTCTAAGAGCTATATTTGCTGCTGAAAAAAAGGAAAGACTTAATCTTTGAAGCAACTAATGGGCCCTCTCCGAAGCTTCAGGAATGGACAGAGCCTGTGAAAAAGTGCCAAGAAAGAAGAACCCAGGGTTCAGGTTGAACCAATGGCATGTCATACCCAGGCAAGAAGGAGGAGGGGTAAACACGAAGCAGAGGTGGGCTTACAAGGAGCGCCTCGTGTCACAGAGGCCAAGCGTTGCCCTAAGGCTCCGGCATGATGGCTAAGTCCTGCAGACAGGTCAAAAGCATGGCCTGGAGAAGTGATCACCAGCCACTGGAATTAACGCAAGGTCTGTTTCAGTGGCATGGCAGGCACAGAATTGAGTTCAAAGAGGTTATGGATAAAGTGAATGTGAAAGGGAAGGAGTAGCACATCACTTCGGTGGAATGTTGGGAAAGGAAAAGAGAAGAGCAGAGGTTTCCCAGAAGAGGCAGCAGAGCCAAGAAAGGGACATAATTTCAGGTACAAATCATCACATAGGAACAGATTAACAAACTATTTCTAGCCAAGATGGGCTTCATTTACAGTGAAAAACAGTTGTACAACCAAACATTGAAATATTATTAAGTGCTTATAAATCACAAAGTATTATCATATAAACATGATGGGAAAATTTAGTGAAACAAAGAATTATAATGAACAACATACTTAGCAGATGCTTTTGAAGTTTACAATATTTCATTTATCCTTCAAAAGTCCTATGAGGTATATTTGATGATTATTCCTATTTTACAGATGAGGATAAACAGTCTGAGATAAACCCTGGGGTACAATTAATGTTAGAGGTGAACCTGTGGCCTCTGATGCACGTCCCCTCACCACCTCCCTTGCCTTTTTCCTTCTACAGAACTCTTCAATAGAAGAATGACTGAAACTCACTTTTGTACAAGATTGTTGATGAAAACAATTTTTTAATGTAAACATACTTTTCTATGACTAAATCCCACAATCATACACCTTAGCTTTACATAAGGGTGTTAAGTACCTCCAGCAAGCTCAGAATTACTCTCCTCTATACCAATTGCAAAATATGTGCCATTCCCCTCTCTTCCCAAAGCAAAGGAAAGCTGAGCAGAAAGGGTATACCTATTGCCTAGTCCAGTGGCACACATAAAGGTGACATACATAAAGACAATTAATTTTCAAAGATATCAGTTTTCCCTACATATCTTAAGACTGACATACACATTGCGGGTCTACTAGAATAATTATATCAACTTTTTTGTTCCAAAAAAAAGAAAGAAAACTAAAGTAAGATTTTTATAAAGGATAATTAAGCAAGCTAATATAGTAATAAATGGAATACACAATAAGAATATGTACTAAAATATCTGCTTTGTGCAATACAGAACTGGTGTTTCAGGAGATTAACAATTATGATTGCCAGTCCTCTTCTGATTCTATAATACTCCACACAATCTTTTTTAAATTACTTTATTAACCTTTCCTCCTAGCACAGAAGTGCCCGATTATAGATAATATTTCAAAATCATCTGAGGTGTAAGTGTGTTTGATTTGCTCGGTAATTATTTGTCTACTTTATTACATTGGCCAAGCACACAAGCTCCTTGACCAGCTTTATTTCAAGTCCAGTTAAGAATAGGGTCATATCATTTTGCGGATCACTCCCTTTGGGTCCTGATGTACATGAAATTTTCATATAGGAGACAGGAATGGTGCATGGAAACATAGTACATTTTAAACATGGAAAAATCATTCGCTGCCCTGTCATTAAAGGTTTAAGGTCCTGGACTTAATGGAAAAAATGATGTACACAAGTGAAAGGAAGGTGTTTATTCCCCGCATGACTGGGACACAGGGCATTTAAGTTTGAGCATGCAAATGTCCCTAGATGAAGTATAAAAGCATATTGCTCACACCTCTCCGGTGACCTTACATAGGGTCTTTTTATTCTGTCCCTTGTCATTCATACCGTCCAGGACAACATTTCTACTTTAATCTGAATCATGAATGCATTTTTGGCATGTATTTTGACTCACACAAGACAGAAAGGAATGGGGAGGGGACAACCACAAGGAGAAATCACAGACCTCCTTCTAACAGGGATCTGGAGAAAAGAAGGTTCTTCTGAAAACCACACTGGGTTTTGCAGAGGGAAAGTTTGCCTGTTTCAACTTTATAACTCAGGGGCAAACAAAACTGATCCTTATGTGTTCTTAAAGATGAAAATGTAATGCGCTAAAACAGGGTGCCCGGCTCATTCTTGAGGGCCACCACCAGGATAAAAGCACAAAGGCAGAGGGCTATGTTTATTGTCCACAATCAACAAATCCTGAAATTTCCATATGTTGCAGGATTCCAGGGCTCTGTTAGTCATACAGGATACGTCTGGTCAGCTCAGTCACCCATGGAATTACAGTGTCGGGTATGGATGCCAGTATTTTAGGCCCAAACCGAGCATAAAAAACACAAAGTAAAATTCAGTGTCAGCACAAAGTTGACAGCGAATGATTATAACAGCTTCGAAGCTTGAAAAAGAGTGTAAATAACTAGGATCCCCTGCGGGCTCACTCAGCCTGCATACATAACAACTGTGATGGACAGCCTCCGTGGTAAAGTCGGGGAAAGAGGCACTGGGAGGATGCAAAAATTCCGCCAGCAAAGAGTCTTAACTGTCACCTTCCTGACTAAATCAGCTACTTTCATATAGGGAGAGAAACAGTGCAGTAGGGACGCCTTTGGAAGGCCAATTGCCCTTTACCTAAGGAAGCAGGAATGTTAATTACCGGCTCTTCTGTGGTTATCAAGGCGACTCAACCCCACCAGCTTTTGCACTTTGCGAACACTCCTCTCTCTGATCTTTAATCCTTGGCGCTTTTAGTTCACAAAAGATTGCTATTCAGCACAATTCTGCTCATTTATACAATGTAAAAATAAAGGCAAAAAAAAGAGAACCATCCCTCACCCCCAACTGAACTGTTAACTTAGTGGATTGTTCTGACTGGAAATTGAAATTTCTTTTCATTTTGTATGCATATGCAACAAATGTGCACACATACACACCTGCATCTAACAAGGAATGGTTTTCACGTCCTGAAAGACAACAAGTGCATCATGGTATGTGGCCTTCAGCCTGGTGTGACAGACGTTGGCTTTGTGAGTATAGAGCCTTATCATCACTAGTACAGTACTTAAAAACTCAAAGGAGAACAGAAAGCAGCCAAGGTCTTCTGCACACACCTAGCTTACACTCCACAGGTTTGTAATTCATTTACAAGATAATTAATCAATTAGCAAATGATCCCTTTCCCCTTTGTTATTTATGCTGCATAAGAATTGCATCTCCAAATGAAATGGCAGACCACTTGTATTGAAACTTTGCCCTTCAAACACATTGGTCTTATTTATCTGAATTGAGCAGATGCTTTGCAGTGCCAGCCCATTGTAGCTGGACTGTTTGCTATTAGAACCTGAGTAAGATTTAAGCTAAACAGAAGAGCATAAATATGACATCCTATAGACATTCATGATGATCAACTGTGCTGTATCATGGCCAGCCATTGCTACTTATTCATATAGGAAAAGAGGGAGGAAATACACTTGACATTGTTAAAAGGGGAACTATAGTCACTGGAAGGACAGGTGAAAATAGGACTTGCACAGTTATTGGCTCTAGAATACAACTCTGGGGTCTTAAAAAGCAATTAAATTGCTACGATGTATATACCCTGTTTACAGGCTCAACAACTCTCCTTTCTTTCAGAGCTCCAAGTTACGCCTGGCATTTCTTTGGAAAGCAAAGATATCAGGCAGTTTTTTCTTAGGGACTGGGGTGTTTATCTGGCCTCCCAGATAACCATCACCAAGGGGAAGCTCTGACAATGATGCAAATCCCATCAGATCCCACTCCTATCTGAGACTGCTCAAAAGAAGGCATAGCTGCGTATCCCCTTTATGTGTTGGGGCCTGAAGCACCTTCACCATAAAATACAAAAGTTGAACTATGTGATATATATATATATATATATATTTGTTCCTGGCACAGCTATCATATTATGAATCTCTGCTTGTTTCCATATTAACAGTGCTCCCAGGTGAGATAACAGAAAATATCTTTCGTTGTAGCCAGGGCAGGGTTCTAAAAATATTCTAGAGGCAAAGAGGAAGGTCCCCAGAATTATACAAACATTTCAGCAGCCAAATGAGCAGAAAGTCTGTCTCTGCTGCCGAGTTTTTAAGTCAGTAATTACTTATTCAATGACTCTTTTGTACACAGAACGGCAAAGACATTTTTGGTCCATTTTCACAGGTGAAAAAATGGGTCAGCTATGTAACACTGAACCTCAGGTGTGCATATGGCTGAAAAATCCTGTCACCTACGGCTTCCCTGGGGACTTCTGGAATGGGCTCAGAGCCCTGTGTAGTCACTTGCCAAGGTTTTAATTATAAAACAGTTACAAGGAAAACTTTCCATCACCCTTCACTCTGTTGAGAAAGGACTTACATATACAAAGAATTTGGATGTTTTAAAAGAAACTGTGAAACTTAGTAAATAATAAAATTAAGGAAGATCATTATAATATAAATACATACTCCTAAAAACAAACAAATTAAGTGCAAACCTTACTGTTCTTTTTATCTTTCTCAAAAAAAGAAAGAGAAAAAAAAAGAATGGTCAAATGTGTACAGAAGCAAACTCTACTTGTTAGCTATGCTGAGCAAAGCTGATTTGTTCATGCACAGGAATAGAAAGCACAACAGTGAATCTTGGAGGCATTATTTCTTAGCAAAATTAGCATAACCCAGCACATCAGAGTATTAAAATTTAAAAAGGATTTCAAACTGTCCTACTATCATCAGCAGAGTCATGTCACAGATTTTTTTTATTGGTTCGGCAGGCTAGGTGTAATTGTATCAATATTTTAATGCTTGATGCATATTGCCTGTGATACATTGCTTGCATAAATAAAAAGCACCAATATTCAATTGCCAATGAAATAATCACACACTCTAGATCTTTATTATATCATGCATTATTTAATTACAATAATCACAGTCCTTTTGAAGGTAAAACAAGATTAAAAAGGTTTTGTTTTATTGGATCTATATATTTGATTTAAACTTTACATGTTAGCTTTACATTAAGAATTTATAAGGCATCAGTTCAAATGGTGCTATTATAAGAGTTTATTTCTTTTATAATTAGTACAGTACTCTTAAAGTACTCTGACTACGAGAGATAATATTTCAGTATTTTAATGAGCTTTTTAAGTGTAATTGATGTAACAATCATTGAATTACACATTTCTACCTGAAGAATAATGAAGGAAGCATTTTAATGAGAAATTTAATCATTATTAGCAAATGATCTTCTAAACTGCCATTTGCTGACATTTAAAAGCTTAATAGCAGAAAACTGTATTTTCCTACACTGGCATCAACATCGATGGCGATTACTTTTCTGTTACTCTGATTTCTCGGGTTAACTTTCTACCGTCACTAATTTATTTATAAATTTGAGAAAACTTTCTTTAACCCACAGTTGTCAGCTCCTTCCAGAAAGTGTGGGGCTTGACACTTAGAGGGATAATTTAAATAAATTAGCCCCTTTTCCAGCCTTCAGCAGTTTTCGGCATAAAAGGGCTCTTTCTTGTGAGTATTCATGCTTGCATCAGCTTGATTTTGATGAATGCCCTGCGAATTCCCTGATAGTACCTCAGACAGAGAGATCTTAGACCCATGTCAACAAGGGATTTTTAAAACTCCCTCATTTCAAGAACACATCAGCATTCAGAGCCTGATAGACGTGAGTAAGAGGAGTCTACTGTGCAGCTTTGTCAACTTCTGCGGTTGGTTTTACTGCTGGGTTTAGAGGAATCTCTATGCCACGGGAGAGAGGTTAGAATGGAGACATCATAGTGAAGTCCACAGCAATGTGTTTTGGGGGTGAAAAAGAACCACAAGAAGATAGTAGGTAGGCAGGATTTACGTCACCCATTGTAGATCTGGAGCATTTATAAGACAAGCTCAGCTTTCTAACTGATGTTCTGGACAGTCACTTTCAGGTCAGTTCCATAAGCTGGTATAGGCATGACACTTGGATCAAGGTCAGACACATAGGACTTCGCCTGCATTTTCTACAAACAGGCCATAAGGACTAAGACATTTCCAGAACTCCCTAAGTGATGTGCCAATTCTCTCCACTGTGTGCTTTGTATGATGTGAATTGTCACTCTAGAGGACAAAAAAGAAAAAAAAAATGGTTTAGATAAAAACACACTATTATGTATCCAACACACATTGAGATCTTTTTTTTTTTTTAAGTTTGAGTTTTGATTTAGAGTCATGCCGTGAATGGGCAGGAGAAAGAAAAGAGAAAATGCCAGCATGTGATGCACACTCATCTCCTGATGATCCCTAAAGTCCTTTTCAGTCCAGAGATTCTGGGTTTGGCCACAGTGCCAACACTTTCTACCCCAGAATTTTCATGCCCCTTTATTTTTTTCTTTCTTCTGAAGATCTTGTACTTTTTCTCTTTGTATGCTCTCAGAAAGATTTTCAGAATTAAAAAAATAATCATTTGTTACGTCCCTCCTAACTGTGGGAGCTTGGTTCTCTGGCCGCCTCTGCACAGGATAGTGCCAGCAACTTGGGGAAAACTCTAGCCTTGACAGTTGTGCTGGGTACCATGCCTGGGTATCCAATGGCCGGTCTTACTGCAATGTGGAAGGGCAACTAATGATAAAATTAGCAAATGACCTGCCAATGGTTAGAGTACTCAAGGAAATATTGATGAAACATTTTACAAGGAAGGGCAGAGCTGAGAAGTGTTAGCTCAACCTTATTTTTTGTTTATATATTGTTTGGTTGGCTGGTTTGGGTGATGCTGATATGGCATGTGATCATTGATATTATCATGGAACAATATGGAAGAAGCAATTGCCAAAACTCAAAAGAACAAGGATGACATAATATATTGGACTATATTTTAAAGATTGTTCACAAATCACTTCTGGTCTTACATTGAAAAGCAAAATTGCACGGAAACACTAATAAAGCAAATCTCTTTTCTCATTACAATATGAGAGTTACCTATAAAATCGCCAAGTGTCATGTCTAGGAAGGATATAGGATGGCATTGACATTAATTAATGTTAGTTAATTAATCCACTGACAACTTTTTTTTTTAAGATTTGGGTACCATTTGTTTGTCACCACTTTATGGATTTATAGTGATGTAGTATATTTTTGAATTATAATTGAGATTTAAATAAGCATATTTTCCCCCTATATCAAAGGGGAGAAAAAACCACAACATCAAGAAAAACACAAGTGGATGTCTGGCTGGAAATATAAAGATCATTTTTAGAGAAGCTAGGTCAAGATTACCCATCAGATATTTTCATCAAAATAATATTAGAATAGTGTTATTCAGTTGTGGTACAATATAGTGAGGTACCCTGAAGCATTCCCAGGTGAAACACCAGATTTTTTGCCTTATACTTTTTTTGCTGTTATAACTGAATTATAGTTCTATCTGTCCAGTAGAGAAATATAAGTAAGCTAGTCTCAGAATAAGAAAAAAAGGTAGATAAATAAGTAAATAAATATTACTACTATAACTACAATGTGCAGCAATAAGCCAATATAAAATAAAAATTGAGTATTTTCTAGAATGTGAAAGAATTTTCCTCCTAAGAGCATAACAGAGTGAGCCCAAGACAGTTAACACTCTACTCGAATAACCACATAGTGATAAGGGGCAACCACAACAACTCTGTGATAACTGTGGATACAAATTTAATTCCTTCAAGAGTGCAACAAATATTTGGGTATTCGAAAGTGTGCTATTCATGCAAAAGAGGCATAGAGATGAAAACAGGAAAAAGCCAGAAAAAGAATTGGTTCAAATGAAAGGTAATATTTGAACAAAAGCTTCAGTATTTCTTGTAAATATTTAATGATTTTATTTTCCCTAATTGCCTCCATTTCATCCAGTGTATCGGAATCCCAAAGATTCGAACTCTTCTAGTTAGCAAACCAGATATAAACAAATGCTACTTTAAAAAAATACACTTCTGAAATAATCCAATTAAAGGTTGCAGGAGCTGAGATGAAAACTACTACTGAGAAAGTGAATGCCCCCATGGGGCAGCGTCCTGTTGCTGCTAACAAAGGTGGCCAGGGACAAATTCTCCCAACAGCTGCCAAGGTCTGATCCCAATTCAGGAGATGCTACCAATTACATAAAAGCTTATAAGGAAGATCAGAGGTCACATTCAGTGAAGGGAACTTCCAAGTCTTTTGCTATCTTTCAAGGAATTTTTTTCACCAAAAAGATACAAAAGCCCCCTATGTAATCCAGGTAAATATGAGTCCTATTAAGGATCTGAATTTACATCACTGGTGAATCATTCCAGCTTTGATAAAATATTTGAAATGTGTACATCTACACTACACACACACACACATACACACACACACACCGTAATGCATGTTAATTTACTTGAGACACACACAACTAAATTTCTTTTTTTTTTTTTTTTTGGATAAGCACCTGTCCTTTTTCAGGTACAAGAACCATGACTCAGATTTTCCTGATTCCTTGTTATTACTTTTCTTGTCCTATTTATCTGTTTGTTCCCTAATTTCTTTCTGGGAAAACTTGCCGTCTCTCATTCTTTAGCTCTTCCTATAGCCTTAACTCACCCTGACTTTGTGTGGCCATATGTAAGCTCATTGAACTGGCCAAAGTGAAGGAATCAGAACCAATATGATGCCAAGAAATTGCCTAAAAACCAAATTCTCTTTAAATTTAATTTCTATCTAGGAGTCATTCTAGGAAATCAAGTAACCACACATTCACCAAAAAAAGTCCCTATTCTCTCCTAGATTTGGTAAACCTCAAAGTCCTGAGAGAACACCTTAATATAATCCAGTCTTTGTCTTTAAGAAAGTAAAGTCATCTCTAAGGACTTGGTCAGCTGGCCCTCCTACTGGTAGACCTTTTCACTGCCACCTGAAGTTCATTATTAGACATTTTCAAGAGGATGCCAAGTAAATATATTTGTTTTGACAATAACAGAAGTTTCATTTGAGCCAAAAAGGTGTTCATCTGATAATTCAGACATATTTAGCTATGTTTAAAGGACTGATGAGGCTAGTTTCTTTTCAGCATGCTTACACAAAGAATCGAGGTCCTCCTGGGGAAAAAAATGACCTGTGGAATGGAAAGTTAAAGCAAAGAGGAACATGCTAGAGCCGTGAGTTGCATCAAAGGAGAGACTCTTCTTCTGAGGAAACATGCTGGACCCCAGTATCATGTGGCTATTTTACCCCACATAGGCTTCAGTTATGTGGGATTTTGTTTTTTGTAGCTCTGTGAATAAATCCTGTTTTCTCCTATTTGTTCTTCATGTATCAGCTCAAATGTTACATCTTTTGAATCCTGGAGTGGTATGGCCACCAACAGGAGAGTAGGCCAAAACAAAGAATGGCTTCACAAAACTTCAACGTGTTATTCATGATCCAAAAAGTCAGCAACAGCAATAGCCAACATCCTCATCCTGGATAACAACCAGTCTCCTCCTTGGCAAAGGGCATGGGGAATCTTAACCCAAGTATTGGTTGGCATCAGCCTTCAAGAGATAAGGCCATCATGCATTGCAACTCTTGGTGTACACAGTAGTACCCAAAACATCAGACATGGGGAGGATGGATGCCTTTGTCAAAGTGCATGAGAACTGTCATCTTTATAATCATCAGGGAGTAGTCACTACAACTGGAGGAGACATAATCATGGAAAACTGGAGTTAGGAAAGGAAAATGAAGATATGTTGTTATATTCCCAGAGGACTAGTTCAAGAACCATAAAGTGAGCTGCTCCCTAAAAATTCTCAGCACTAGACATGTAAAGAAGCCTCAACTGATCATAAAGCATGTAGGGAAGCAATCTTGGAAATCACTCTTTGGTGACTGTTTCTGTAGTTCTGATCTTCCTCTGGACAGTGAAGATCTGTGAGTCCTGAGTTATATTAGCCTGGAAAAGCTGTATACTTGGAAACATGCATAGACATGACTCCCATAGCTCTGAAGTAAAAACATTAATTTTGAGCTTTAAAAAAAAGTGTTTTTACTTCCTTTCTTAAACCTGACATCCATTTCAGTGTTAACAACTTAAATCCTTTCAAAACGTGGTGCAAGAACTCAATACTGTCTTTTGCAGTTGCTAAAACTTTTATTAAAAAAATGTTTGGTCCTAGGCTCTGCAGATCAGTCATACAAAAGTGAGCAACATATTTACATGTCAAATGATCCTGTGAAATATCAGGCTGAGGAACAATTTTGGACCTACAGCTGGTAAAAAACTAACAAAAATAAGTAGAGCATGTAGGCAGCAAAACTTCTCATCCAGTCCTCAAAACTTTGCACATTATTTTTTGGAGCCTCGGTTTTAGTTTTCTGTCTTTCAGAGCAAAGCCATGGTTATAAACCTATGCCAATTTTTATTGTATGATTTTTCTTGCTATAGGATCCTACTATGAAAGAGATTTCAATACAGCTTTAGCCCTAAGTACTACAGAATGTAGCTGATATGGCTGGGTGGGTTAGTACTATCCGCACTAGTACTAGGTTCTTTAGAAGCTCTTTTTGCACACTCCATTTTGTCATTGGGCAGCCAACTGACTCTTTCTAGCAAATGCAATGAAGTCACTGAGGTTGAAAAAGCGTCTGGTCCCTCGGAGTTCATCAAAACAGAAAATTTGGACTTTGGGTCCTAGATCTTTGTCTCCAACAAGAAGACCCCAAATGAACAATACAAATGTTTGACATCGCTTCTGACCAAGATGGAATAAAACTGACCACATTTTATCTTTCCCTGAAAAAAATAAAAACATCAGACAATAGTGATAGTTTTTAAGACACTAGACATCAGGCAACAAAGGATAGTGGTCCCTAGGGGATGGAAACAAATGAGGCGAACCCTGCAATTGCCATAACATATGCTTTGAGAGAGATTCTAGGTTGTGGCATGAGGTGGCAGAATGTAGGAAGATCCCAGCCAGTCCCCAGTTGAAGAGACCAAGTGAGGGCATGGGAAGATAAAGACAGCTAGTGTTCACAAAACAGAGCCAGTGGGGAAAGGGCTGCCCAGAGAAGGAAACCTGGTGATATGCAGAGGCCTCCCCTTTAGTATTTAAGCAGAGTACTTATTAGCACAAGCTTTTGATGAGACCATCTGAGGCCAGGGAAAGAAACATCTACAAGGATTAGAGGAAACAGTGCCAGGTGCTCACAGAGGGCCAGAAAAGTGTCTGTTCCCACCAATAGAAAAACCTCATAATTCACAGGGTATTGTGTAAATAGTACATAGACGTTTTTTGCCTCACTAGTTGAAAATAACTATATAGATCAAACACAACTCTGAACTCACTTACAAATCATAAAAGTAAGACCCACCAAAATTAAACTTTCCAGGTACCTTAATTATGTATCTGGAAACATTTGTAGAAATTCAAAAATAGTCAGTATCCAACAGGGTAAAGCCACAATGCTAGAGATTGCCAGACATGAAAAGAATCAGAAAAGACCAATCTTAAGGAGCAGAAAAATCAATTAACTAAAACTAACCCAAAATAGGCACAGGTGTTAGTATCAGAATAAAAGATTTAAAAAAGTTTTTTAAAGCATTGATAATCTGAGGGATGACTTCAAGATGTTGAATTATTGTTGGGATCCTACAAGGAGATGAGGGAGAAGGGAAAAATTGAAGAAATAATGGCTAAGTTTCCAAATTTGATAAAAACTATAAACCACAAATCCAAGAATTTCAAGAAACCCAAGTACAAGAAACAAAAAAAGTATCCTTAGCTACATCATAACCAAATTGCTCAAAATCAGTAAAAAGCAGTCAGAGAACAATACATAGAGATAAGAAATACAGCAGATTTTTCTTCAGAAACAATGCAAAGGAGAAGCAAGTAGAGCAACATCTTTAATGTACTGAACAAAATAAGTAAGTAATTGTTAAACTAGAATTCTATATCCAGGAAAAATATTTATCAAAAATAAAAACAAAATTAAAATTTTTTGCAGATGTACCAAAGCTGAAAAATTCATAGTATCAGATCTCTATGACAAGAAATGTTAAAGAAAGCTCTTAAGGAGAAAGAGAAAAGATACTAAATGAAAATATGAGTGTCTACTTCTTATTTTGGAGTTTCTTTAAAGGATAACTGATTAAAGGATAACCTTTAACAAATTAATAATAATATGGTATGGGTTTTGTAACATGTATAAGAAAAATAAAGACAACAATTATATGAAGATAGGGAGGAAAACACTAGAAGTATATTAATGTAACGTTCTTATGTTATATCTACTACATCATGGTATAGTAATACTTTATGTAGAATGTGTTAAATTAAAGGTATAGACAATAAACTCTAATGTAACCATGAAAAAAGAAAAAGAGTTATAGCTACTAAGCCAACAAAAGATAAAAATAAAAAAAAGTCATAAATAATTAATCCAGAAAATAGCATAAAAGAAGAAAAAGTCAATAATAGAGAAATGGAACAAATAGAAAACAAAGAGAAAGATGACAAACTAAACCTTTTCCATATCAACCATCACATTAAATAAAAATAGTTTAACACTCCCAATTAAAAGGAAAAAAAAAATTTTTGTCAGACTTGATTTAAAAGAAAAAGAATGGCCTAATACTGTTTACAAGAAATACATTTTTAATATAAAGAAACAAATACTTTAAAACTAAAAGGATGAAAAAAGATTCCCATTCTAATACTAATCAAAAGAAAGCTGGATTGACTTATTAACATCAGTCAAAGTTGGTACCAGGGTAAAGAATATTAGCAAGGGTAAATAAAGTACTATCATAGTGATAAAAGGATCAGTTCATAAAGAGTGTATAACAATTTTAAATGTTTTTGTACCTAATAAAATAATTTCAACATTGAGCAAAATAGAGATTACATGGAGAGATAGACAAATCCATAAGCATAATCTAGTATTTAAATGTCTTTTTCTCAATAATTGATAGAAAAATATCAGTAAGGATATAGAGACTATTACAACAATATCAACCAAATTAATACATACATGTAGAACTATGTAGAACACTCCATCCTACAAACATTAGAATACACATTATTTTCATATGTATGCCAAACACCAAGGAAGACCATACTGTGGTCTTCAAATATGTCTCCATAAACATAAAAGGATTCAAGTCATGAAAAATGTTTTGTAACTGTAAGAAAATTAAATAGGAAATCAAAAAAGGATTTCTAAAATATTTGGAAACTTCAACACATTTCTAAATAAACCACAGTTTAAAAAATAAATCAAAAGGGAAACTAGAAAGTAATTTGAACTAAATGAAAATGAAAACACAATGTATCAAAACTTTTGGAATCCAGTAAAGCAATAGAGAGGGCAAGGGAAAGTATTTGTAAAAGAAAATGCCGACATTAGAAAAGAAGAAAAGGTCTTTAAGTTAATATACTAAGCTTTCACCATAAGAAACAAAATAACAGCCACTAAAAAAATAATTTAAACAGAAGAAAGGAAATAATAACTATTAGAGAAAAAAATCATTTAAACAGAAAAACAAGAGAAAAATATCAAAGATCTCAAAAGCAGATTCTTTGAAAAAAATCATGAAAATTGGTAAACTTCCAACAAGACTAATTGTTTAAAAGAAGAAAAACCAATTACCAGTTTCAGGAAAAAAGAGGTGACATAACTAAGATTTCCATTACATTTAAAGGATAAGAGAAACCATGTGCAACCTATGTCAATACATTCAACAACTTTGATTAAATGGAAAAAATTCCTTGAAGAAACATGTTGCCAAGACTCAACCAAGAAGAAATAGATAATCTAAATAGCCCTATTATATTTTTTTAAATTGATTTTGAAATTTAAAACTTTCTCAGAAAGAAAATTTTAAAATTAGATGGCGACAATGGTGAATTATTTTAAACATGTAAAAAATATATATATTCATATTCTCATACAAAATCTGTCATAAAATTGAAGAGGAGATAATACTTCCCACTTTATGGCATTAGCCCTTCAAAAATAAGCATTATAAAAACTCACTGATCAAAGTATCATGAACAAAGATGTAAACATTTTCAAAAAAATTTAGCCAACATTTTCTTAATCAACCAAATATATCAAAGCTAATGAGAACACAGAGAGTAGGATCTATGATTATATCACATTGTCAACTCCTCCAGTAAAATAGCATTTTATATAACTAAGTTTCCTATTTTCACAGAACCAAAAGAGCAAATATTCTCCTTATTTACTAAATTACTCAGTGTTTGAATGTACAGAAGAGGTATAGAATAGTCAGAGCACAAACTCTGGAGTCAGAAGGCCTGGAATTAAATTTTAGCTCCACCCTTTAAAACTTTATAACTTGGAAACATTCATTTAACCTTCCTGTGCTTCAATTTCCTACTCTACTATTGATCTATTTTCCTTAGCTTTCCCAAAAGTATCTATAAAAATACAGATCTGGCTATGACACATTCTTGTGTTGAATTCTTTCATGGTTTCTTTTGTTGCCCAGGAAATGGAGATGATAATATTTCTTTCTTAAGTGTTATAAGGAATAAATAAGTTAATACTTGTTAGAGCTTTAGAACAAGAGTGGTTAGGATATGGTAGGTGTTCACTGAGTCTGACAAAGAGCAGCTATCTGTAGAAGTGATCACATCATGCAAATAGCTATGAAAGACATTCCTGAAGTGAGACTGAAGAATTTTATGCTTGGTAGACACATCAGAAGGAAAGCAAGGAATAAGCGTACCACATAAAGTGATCAGCATAAACCAGCACTTAGCAGCTATAAATGTTATTGGTATTTTCCAGAAACCATGACTAAGCTAAAACGTGCTGAGTATAGAACACATGTTTGTGGAATATGGGAAGGAAGAGAACAGGGGAGGGGCAAACATAGTAGGAGTAAAAGATGGAAATTGAGAACAGATAATGCAGAGCCTTGCATGCCATGATAAAGCAGCAAAATTTGATCCTGGTCAACATAGGAAACCATGAAAGAATTCAACACAAGGGTGTGTCATAGCCAGATCTGTATTTTTATTGATACTTTTGGGAAAGCTAAGGGAAATAGATGAAGAGCAGGAAGTTGAAGGCAGGAAAACTAGCCAAGAAGTCGTATTAGTTTCCTGTTGGTGCTGTAACAAACTGCTACAAGTTTGGTGGCTTAAGACAGCACAAATTTATTATCTTTCATTCTGTATGTTAGAAGCCTGACACAGGTATCACTGGAACCAAGGAATTGGCAGGATGAATCCATTTCCTTGTCCTAAATTTGTGGCCTCTTCCTCCAACTTCAAAGTCAGTAACAATGGATTGAGTCACCACATTGAATCACTCTGACCTCTTCTGATCCATCACTTTTAAAGACCCCTGTGGTTAACGCAGACCCACTCCTGAAATCAATGATGATTTCCTTATTTTAAGGTCTGTTGGTTAGTGACTTTAATTTTGCTTTGCCATGTGGTATCACATATTCATAGGTTCTGGGTACACACACTTTTGAGGGGGTCTTTATTCTTCTTACCTCAGAAGGGATTACACAATCTCAGATAAGAGATAAGAAGGGCTTGAACCACGGTGGTGACAGTGGACATATACAGAAGGGAACATATAAGAGAGTGCTTTTAGATGCATAATTAATAAAATGATATAGTGATTCATTTTGGTGGCTTTGGAGGGTACAGAGTACAGAGGACATGAGCGAGAATAGGAAATTAAGGATATCTCCTGCTTGATTTAGTTTGAAGAATTTGGTGAAAGATGATGTCATTAACTCTTTTTTTTTTTTTTTTTTTTTGAGTCGGAGTCTCACTCTGTCGCCCAGACTGGAGTGCAGTGGCCGCTCCCGGCCACCGCAGCCTCGACCTGCTGGGTTCTGGCGATCCTTCTGCCTCAGCCTTCCAAGTAGCCGGAATTACAGGCGCGCGCTACCACGCCCGGCTGATTTTTTGATTTATTATAGAGATGAGGTCTCGCTGCCCAGGCAGGTCTCGAACCCGTGGGCTCAGGCAATCCATTCACCTCAGCCTCCCAAAGGCGCAGGATTACAGGCTGAGCCACCGAGCCTGGCTGCCATTAACTCTTATGAGTTCAGTTTCTAATATGCAAATATACGTTTTTTTAGAATATTAAGGACGAGAGGCCCAAAAACTTGTAAAAAACTTGGTCTTTAGCTCAAGAAAGCAGTGATGCTGATGACTGAGATCTGAATATTGTCAGGTAACTGAAAGTTTCCAACAGAGTACCTTGCTGTACGTTACCAGGCACACTAAAGACATACACAAACATACTCACAACCAGTGTTTAGCACTTCTCACTGTTACTAGTTAGTATTTAATCTGAGAAAATAAGACACTTTAAAAAATAAAATGTAAATGATCCACTGTATCTGCAACTGAATCTTGACTGTAGCTCAAAAGGAGAAAAAACTTGCTGTCTATCTGTGAACTCCTACAGAGGTGGCATATCCAAGCCCAAGGAATGTGGGAATGGTGATAAAATTATGTTCTGCCCTAAGAAGCAAGGGATTAGGAAGCTGGATGCAACCTATGACTTTCCAGGCCAACATTCTCATGTGTTATGCTTTGAATGTTGGTATCCACTCCAAAATTTATGCTGAAACTTAATCTCCAGTCCAACACTATTAAAAGGAGGGGCTTTTAGGAGGTAATTAAGTCATGAAGGTTCCTACCTCATGAATGGGATTGAGGCCTTTATAAAAAAGGCTTCACACAGCGTTTGGACCCCCTCCCCTTTTTTTTTGTCTTTTTGTACCTTCTACCATGTTTGGACATAGCATTCATCCCCTCTGAAGGATGCAGCATTCAAGGTTCCATCTTGGAAGCAGAGAGCAACCTTTACCGAACCTGCCAGCACCTTGATCTTGGACTTCTCAGTCCCCAGAAGTGCAAGAAAACAAATATTTCTGTTCTTCATAAATTACTCAGGCTAAGATATTTTGCCTTAGCAGCACAAATGAACAAAAGCATCGTGTTTTATTTCTCACAGGAATACCTATGAGAATATACATGAGAATAAAAACCAGGTTTCTACTTAACATTTGAGATATCTTTCCATTTGTAAGAGGCTTCAACTATATATATCTTTAAAAGGCATTGTTGAATTCAGTGGCCCTATATATGTATGGATACATGTTAATATGTATATTATATTAAGAAAAAATCGGGTGGTATGATCATGTTAATATACTTACAAATAAGGGTCATTTAAAAAATCTTATAGAAAAGCCAAGACCTGAGATATTATACAGGTCTGTTTATTTATAGCAATGCAAATGATACACAGTACAAACCATGAGTAATAAAACATCTTGTAATAAAAAACTTAGAACTCCATATCTATGGCAGGGGTGCGGGGGGGTTGGGAAGGCAGGGTGAAAATGTCCATTTAAATATAAAACCTTGATTAATCTTCTATACAGGAACCATAATGACCAAAAATAAGCTCACGGATGTAGCTGTGGTGACATATGAGCTAGAACACATGGCATGTACAAAGGTGAGTAATAAAAGTGAAGCAAACGAGCAAAAATATATCAAAAGTGACTAAAATTATGTGTTTTCATTGTTAAGAGATGTACTGCAATTCTCATCTGGTGAATTCCAATTCAGCATTTCCTTGATATATCTTTTATAATTTTCACTCTAATTATAATGAAAATCATTTTTCAATGTAATTTTGCAATAAAAATGTTTCTTTATTTCTCATTACATAAGAACATGATCTTGTACAGGCTTACAATGTGCACACCGTATCTTCTCTTTCTTACCATTTAATCTCTTCATAGTCTACAGATGTCAAGAGGTTCAGATTAAGCTTGTTAAAGATCTGCTTCACTCGAACTCACTGATGATTATTTATTTAGCAGTTTTATGTAACCCTGTCATTGATAAGCACTCTATTAATTTGCCGAGGGACAAATCAACACTAGTTATTTTTCTACCGGCTATTAGACTCGGTGCTGCTGTTTGTTACAAACCACTTGCCAGTTAATTATAAATTATGGGTCCTCTTTGCCTATATTAATTGATATCTCCTCTGCCTTTGTAATACTAGACAAATAAATTGAAGGCAAGATTTATTAAGCAGTGTATGTCTTGTGTCTCTTGATTAGTATTCTTTACTTTTTTAACATTTATACTTGTTTATACAGATCTGACAGACCAATGCATTAGAGAAATGATCTTTAGGGTGTTTTGTAGTTGAAAAAAAAGAAAGATTTAATAAGCTTCCCACAAATTTATTTAAAATGACCCACAATTCATTGCAAGCAATTCCTAAAATGCCTTTTGACTTTGTGGTATGGACTGATGATGGCAGCCTCCCAATTATGCAAAAGCTAATATTCAAATGGTTTCAAAGTCTATGTATCCAGTTGCTATAGAATAAACAAAAATGATGTATATATAACTTAAATCTATATCTCTTTACACATGCAATATCCAAATGTCTCTTTACCTTACTGCATATTTCCATCTTATTACACATTATTTTGCAGACATAGGTTCCTTTTTTTAAAATTTAAATAATCTATAGCTATAATACATAGTGACAAAACAATAAACTATAGCCATTTTTAATTTTCAGAAGCATGAATTATAGATGGCATTTGCCAAAGGACATCCACCTTTCCGTTTGCGGTCCACAGAGGAGCTGGAGTCAGAATTTAGGCCAGGTAGAAAGAAAAAAAAATTTACAAAAGAAAGTCTTAATTCGTTTGCTCCCTGGACAGTATCAAACATTGAAGAATTGCAAATTTAATGGAAAGGTTTACCCTAGAGGGTCATTGTACTATATTCCGATTTCAAAGGGCTTCAGGACCTAGCTCTCTGCCAAAGATCTGGGTCTCTGAAATCCTAATTTTGTACATAATTTCTCCGCTTAATTGACAGTTTTGACCCAAGTTGCTTTTGCGGTATCTTGGATTCCTAGTAATTCCCCATCTGACATAAATCCAGCAAATGGACAGCTAGCCCAATGAGGTGGGCGGGATGTTTTTCCATTAGTTCTCACGGGAAAGAGGAAATATATTGGTCAAGCATATCTATTCCTATTTTCAACTTACACATAATTGAATCACTTCTCCAACATATTCATGTTTGAAGACTTAAAGACTCCCCAATTAGAATTTAGAAAAAGCCTTTAGAGTAAAATTAGCTAGCTCATTCAGAAAACATGCACTCTGCTAATGTACTGTGAAACTGACCTTGAGCCACTTTTTAATAATGAGATTCCAAGGATCATCTTCTCCTTTGTACTAAGCTACCTTTTGTTGGCTGTTTCTGGGCATACCTCCCAATGGATGTCATGAGTGATAGAATTTCCTGATAGCCTTGATTCATTTGATTATTCAGAAAACATGCTATTAATCATCCCTCACCAATTTGTTGTTTTATCTGTAGATCCTACACATTACCCTTTCTACCATTTACCATCTCACTGCTCAAAATCCTCTGTCTCCTGCAGCCATAAAAGATCTTAAGGAAGTAAGATTTAGGTTATTCGTTACAACTCGAAACTAATTTGATTAGCAGTGGATTGGAGTTGACATTAACCCATCAAATACATCGTTTTTGATTATTCACATTTTAGGTATTCATATTACTTTTGAACCCAATTACATGGTTAATCCACTGTTTTGTTCAATTATGCTGTACATTTTTTAATGCCTCATACTGTTTTTCCTTAACCAAGTAGCTTTCAAACGGGGACAGTTTTACCCAGGGAGCATTTGGCAACACCTCCAGACATTTGTGACATTCCAAATGGAAGAAGAGAAGGGCTGCCACTGGCATCTAGTGGGTAGAGAATACAGATAATGCTAAACAGTCTACAATGCACAAGTTGTTGCCCCAACAACAAAGAATCGCAGGTTCCTGATGGCAACAGTGACGAATCTGACACAACTTGCTATAACCCCTCAAATAAACACTAACTTTCTTCCTTGAAAGGACATCAGCAAGAACAGCAAAAGTTTTGAAGCAGAAAGATTAGAAACCTAGTCATGACTACATTTTCTAGTTTCGAGTGACACACAGAGGTTGTTTCCGGGTGCTCATTAATATGGAGGCTAACTTGGGCTGCTCAGGCAACTCTGGCTTGAAAATATGTACTGTACATTTGGGAAAGGAAATGAATCTTCTGTAAAGCTTGCTATGTGTTATTTCATGAAAATATTAGAAACACATTCAAGGGAAATTATTCAACTCTATTCAGCTCAAATTGAATTAGGAAGTTCTGAGTTGGTCATTGGTGGAGGGGCAGGGACTATGAGTTATATAGGTCATTGAGGCAAGCTGGTCATTGCAAAAACACTCAGAAGAGAAGGCATAAGTGGTTAAAAGGACGTAAGGTAGATGTCAGTGCTCCTGGGAAAATAAGATTTACTAACTTTCACAATGAATCTTTTCATTCAATAATTGTTTACTGGTATCCAATGGGTATATATAATTGTCATCTTCAAACTTCTACTTCACCATCATTAAAGTGTATTTTAGTGTTAAATTATAAACAATTACGTGTATGTAATATATGTAAAACCACATATTCAGTATTAGACATAATTTCCCATATTCAGATAAAAAAAATACATGCTCTAATATTATCAAATTTCATCTAATGTTCTCATATTATGGAATGTAACTTTCCACACCTTCAATGAGCACACCTCACTTTAGAGACTGCTGCAGAAAGAGATACAAATTTAATTCTTAATTACATTTGCACATTCACCACAGGATGATGGTCTTCCAGAGACCAGCAATGTGAACTTTTTTCTTTTTCTTTGTACATCAAGTGCTCAGAACAAAACAGGAATTTCATGCCTATTTTATTTCATGAATAATGAACCTATAATGAGCTGATGATCTAATAGGAGGGAATGAGAGGTACATATATAACTATGCTACAAGGAAGAATTATAATGTAGTAGTAGCTTACAAAAGTAAATTTCTTCATCGACTTTCCCGAGATTCACACTGAAGCATGGCCAAGATCTCCATATGTTTTCCTTTTATTAATATTTGCCAATCATAGGTAATCCTTGGGTTATGACCACATTTCCTCTTGCATAAGAGTGGTGAAAAAAGCTTTGTAAGACCCAATTAAGCTGTTTACCTACATACAAATCTAACCTGGGACCACACTAGATTCCTCCAGGACTGAGATGTATTTCTAGATTCCTCCAGGACTGAGATGAAACCAGCCAATATCATCCAATTAGAAATGACATCAAAATGTGTTTAATTTTTTATTTAACACAGATAGGATTCTTTGTCCTCTTTCCTCTTAAACTAATAACTTTCAAGTAAGTCTGTAACATTGACCTATCATCACATTATTCATTTATCCTGCTAAATTTTGGCCACTATCTTAGCACTTTAATTTTAAGTTCTTTGGAAAAACTCTGGGTGTTCTTTGGTGCTGTAGTCCTTGTTGGAGTTTATAAGCAAGTAGACAAGGCTAGAAGGTAAGTATGATCTCACTTTAGATGAGCAGGGAATTTTCTGTGTAGTGATATAATAGTCATCACCCACCTCTGCCAAAAAAATAATTTTAACGACTTATTCATTGGTATAACTCTCAAGTGTTTTAGTAATATATAATCTCAATATGAATCCTAAAGAGAATTCAATATTAATAGTAAAGGTTACTTGAGTACTACTGGAAGAATTAGTCTTCTGTTAACTGAAAATAAATTGCAGAAATAACCCTTTACAAATGGAGTCTTTTGCTTTTTCATCTCGGAGGACCAAGTCCATTATATGCCACATTCTCTTGTTTTCTTTACATGTTTGTGATATTCACTGAGCACCTACTATGTTAATTCAGTTATGTTATGTTAACATAAACAATAAATGATTATGTTATTCCTGGAGAAAACTGCTTCCTAAAGGCATATGAACCCACAAACGTTGTCCAGCTAAAGCTATTTCAAATAAACAATCTCTCTTTATATAGTTTGCTCAATATGACTATCTATGATAGAACTGTCAAATTTCATCAACAAAAACTAGTTGGGCAAGATCTGATTATTTATTTAACATGCATCAATATGGATTAAATACCTAATATATAATACATTATGCATAATAACCCTACAAGAAAAGATATCATTATCATCTCTACCTTAAAGGTCAGGAAACTAAACAATAAGAGATTAAATATCTTCCCATAGTAGCTCACAAGGTACATGAAGGAACAGGTATCCTAAGGAGAGGAATCTGCTTTTATTTAGAGGTAAGTGTAATAGTAAATGTATTATTACATGAAAAATCAGTCTACTTTAAAAGCCACTGTACATCTGATGGGACTTTAGAGTTTGATTGCAGAATTCTCTGAAAGGGGGTTGTTTGAGATGTAATTAACATGACAAACAAGGGAAAGACACAAGTTTAGCAAAAAGCTCACTTTGAGTGGATAAATTTCTCTTTTTCCCTTTTTTAAATGAGAAAGGCTGGATAAAAGGCACATGAAATAACTGCTGACTGAGTGCAGCTCTTGAGCTAAGGACTTGTGCTGTGAAAATTCTACTTTGTCTAGCAAACACTATCAAACAGGAACCTTCAAAGGGAAACATTTATTTTTCTCATTTTCTTAAAAAAAAAAAATCAGCACTGACCCCATGACTTCCCTGACAATACTAAGAGTCACAGGTGGTAGGAGGAATATAGAAGTTGGAAGCAAGTCTTCCACTCCTTGAATGGGCTGTCTCTCACTGTCAGCAGCTGAGTTTAACTAGGGAGACTGAGTGGCTGCACAGACAATATAAACTGAGGCACCTTTGGGCAGCAGGTTCAGATGAGTAGCCCAAATCCTCTGCACATCTATCCATTCCAAACTCTTCCCATGATAAAAGCAGGGATTTCAGGTCACAGTTCCTTGACACAAAGCCAAATAGAACACATGACTATATAACAATGCCATAATTTTTCCATCATGGTTGCATCCCAAAGAAAAAAATCAGTCACAGTGACTTGTACTAATATGATTTGAAGGGAATGGGTATTTCAGTTGCTTCAAAGGGGCTATGGTTTAGTAGTAGAGACCATGGCTCTGGAGTAGAACTGAATGTGCTTCAAATCGTAGCTCTGCAATCCCCTGCCATGCAGATTATTTTACCTCTCTGAGTGACTGCTTCTCTTCTTGTAAAATAAATGTAATTCTTATCTCTTGAGATTTGAGAGGATTTAATGAGACTACGCAGTAACACATTACTTGGCATATAGAGGATGATGAAAAAATGTGAATTTTATTATTGTGTTAAAAATGTGAATTTTCAGATCCTACAAGAAGTAGATGCCAAGATGGGATTCAATGTGCAAGAAATTTATTAGAGAAAATGCCTGTGAAAGAAAATGGAAAGGAAGGAGGAGAGGCCAGGAGAGACTGTAGACCATGGTGTAAGCCTGACCCCAAGTGAAGTAGACAGAGAAGGAAGACTGAGGAGAAGAATCCTAAATCACCATGCATTTCTAAGGAAAGTCTTTCAAGGCTATCAGGCAGTCAGAGTCAAATTCATCCATCAGAGGATCCTAGATCTCTAGAAATAGGCCTGCCTCAATAAAGAGGCCAGGCTTATTCACAGACTTGGAGCAGCCATGGAAAGCATAGACTCTCACTGTGATGGATTTCCAAGGCAGCAACTGAGACCCTGAGTCACTCATGCGCCTTGCAGTTGGAGAGACACGTTCTTAGAGTCACCACAAATATTATTCAATGCAAATTCTTGAGCAAACCAACCATGTGTTATTGTTTCTGAAAAGGCAAAAGAGAGCAGAGAGAGATAGAGAAATAGAGAATACAAACAGAGACAGAGAGAGACAGACAGAGAGACAGAGAGGGAGAGACAAAAAGACAGAGAGTACATGTCATCATACGCATAGAATAGGAACACATAGGAAGTCCAGACATCTTTTAGATTATATATTTGTTTTAAAAATGGAAATGAAGTCATATAGATGCATAAAGATGTTACCTGAAATTTTAGAATGATTCTTGTTCTGATTAAAGGCAAGTTATAAAAATAAAACAACTTTTAAAAACTGCTTTTAATCAATCCTTTTCTACTTAGAGCTGACTTTTATGCACAAGATCCTAGATTCCCTTAAAAAATTTATTATTTGTCTTTCCTTTTTTTTTTTTGAGTTGGAGTCTCACTCTGTTGCCCAGACTAGAGTGCAATGGCCACTCCTGGCCACCGCAGTGTCGACCTGCTGGGCTCTGGTGATCCTTCCACCTCAGCCTTCCAAGTAGCTGGAACTACAGGCGCGCGCTACGATGCTCGGCTAATTTTTTGATTTATTGTAGAGATGAGGTCTCACCAAGTTGCCCAGGTGGGTCACGAACATTCCTTTCTTTTTATTGCTTTTTTTCCTTCAATTTACATGATCAAGAAGTGTTTAACTTCCTTCTGGTCTTGTACTTCATTGAGAATCTGAGGAAAGCCAGTGATCTTCTCTCTCCCTTAAATGTACACTATCCATGTACAGTAAAGGGTGGAATTCCAGAGGGTCTGTGGACCCTTTAAGGCCCATTCATGAAGCAGTGCTTGCATTTATAAAGCTATAAATCTACATGATTTTAAACTATTTTACAACTTTGGGACTACATATTTATGTGGATTAAGACAATCAACCAGTTATTCCTATCAAGACCTCTCTGGCTTTTCACAGTCACAATCTCTGTGCACTAAGGCATCTTTCATCAAAGCTATACTGAATGGGGACAGCCTATGTGGTTACATATTTAAATATATAAACCTTTCATCAAAGCTACTGAATGGGGACAGCCTATGTGGTTACATATTTAAATATATAAACCTTTCATCAAAGCTATACTGAATGGGGACAGCCTATGTGGTTACATATTTAAATATATAAACAAAATGCTTATTTGGTGAGAAGTTCTTTCTTATTCCTTCTTTTCTCCACAAAATATATCCAAGTCTGGGACATAAGTTTACATGCTTAAGTCAATTTGATTATGTTTTATGGTCCTTATTTTTTTTTGTTGTTTGAATTGGAGTCTCACTCTGTCGCTCAGGCTGGAGTGCAGTGGCACGCTCCCGGCCACCGCAGCCTCAACCTGCTGGGCTCTTATAATCCTTCCACCTCAACCTTCCACGTAGCTGGAACTACAGGTGCACGCTAGCACGTCCGGCTAATTTTTTGATTTATTGTAGAGATGAGGTCTTGCCAAGTTGCCCAGGCGGGTCTTGAACCCGTGGGCTCAGGCAATCCACTCACCTCGGCTTCCCAAAGTGCTGGGATTACAGGCTGAGCCATCAAGCCTGGTCAGTCCTTACTTTTAATATTTTTTAAATTTCATGTTACACTACAATTGTTGGTCTGACACTGTCGCTGTCTGCTACCTCACATTTGGCTTTCTCTTCCTTAGTTAATGCGTATATTTTAGCCCTCCCTTCTCCTCGTAGTAGCTGAACATGTTCCCTCTTGCTTTTCTGTAACTCATCAATGTATCAACCTTTCCAAGAGAAATTACAAATTAGATGGACAAAATTAAGGAAAAGAAAAGGCTCTAATGAAAATGTGGTAGCATGCTGAATTCACTTGAGCCTGGATTCTGAGGCAGAAGTTATGTGAAATACAGTATTCATCATGCAACTGGTGCTGGACCCCCACAATACCTGTGCTCAATGGGGTTAATTCATTATGTCACAAAAAAAATTCCTTTAGCCACGGATGCCTCCAATCACTCAAAGTGCCTGCCCAGCCTTGCAGCCTTAACTCTTCACTTCCTTTCTTTTGGGGGTTAGTGCCCACATTTCAACCTGGCCATTTTTTCACTAGTTTAAAAAACATGGTAAATGACAGAGGTCTGGAGAAAGGTATGTCCTCCAAAACTGATGACCAATTAGTTGCTTGCCACTGACTGTCATTTCACTGCTCTGAGTCCTGTATTCTTATAGCTTGGTGGTAGACACACTGTTTATTTTCTACTTTACAGTCTTTGACAATACTCCAAGTCCCACACAGCTGCCTTGATGCCGCTCTCCTGGATAGCTTATGACAGGGAAAAGATAAAAGGTGTGTGTGAGTGGCAAAATGGCAACCCTGGGCAAACTTATCTAGGGTGCAAAGCAGGGAGAATCGTAATTTTACTACCTCACCTTTCATTGTAATGCTTCTCAATGAAATTGTGGAAAACGCCAAGTCCATGAGGTTAGTGTTCAGACATAAGACTGTGGCTAAAGAGTCTGTGAGGGTTATTAAGTTGTTGACAATAGGAGAATCAGACACATTCACCACTGGTTCAGTAATTGTCTTTCATCTACGGGCAACTTCCCCTCTCCCCCCCCCAACTTTTATGATTCATCATATTTATTTTTTGTTTCCTCAAGCAACATCTTTTATTAGTTGCACACTCACTGCAGAAATTTAATTTCTGTAAGAGAACAACAAAGCAGTTGATTATTATTATTGAGAATCTGGTACAACATCGAGTGAAATAAAATCTATAAGGCATTAAAATGACAGATTAGGCGAGAGCTATATTCATTTACAAGTGTTAGAACATCATGCTAATGCCTCACAAGCACAACATAAAATGAAAATCAACTCTTTCATGCTGCTTTACGAACAAACGCAGCGAACGCTCCCAGGAACACAAGCCAGAGCCTCTGTTAAAGAGGCAATGTCCTTTTGTAGTTTGCTCATAGGTTCGTCCTCGCCAAACACAAATAAAAACAGTCCTCTCATATGCACAGCCAGAAGCACTCTCTGCTCATCCTTTGGTCATCCCAAACTAAACATTGTTAATCCTGATAAGATTTGAAGTATTCATATGCACCTCATTGTTTTTTAATGGAGAGTAACACTTCACTTATTAGGCAACCTTCACTCTCTATACCCCACCTAGAAACCAAAGAGAAAGCACAAAAAAGGGCCTCGGAATGAAATCAGCGATGCAGGATTATCATCCCACATAATTAAGCCCTCATAATTTATATGTACAGTATTTTAATCACTCAGAGCCTATTAACTCTTATTTTATACATAATATTTATGCTTTTATATCATGTGTGTAGCTCAGTGCGGGTAAGAAGAAACAAATTACAACAATGCTAAGCAATATCAGGCTAAAACTTCTTATACTGATAAGAAAAGAGACACAAAAATATAATAAAATGTCTCAAAGAGTCTTCAAGGCCACCACACTCGAGGGAGGCTTTGTTCAGAGAACAGAACAAATAAATTCTGTTTATAATATTAACATAAGCCTTCCAAAAAAGTCTAAATGAGTTCTACATTTCTCTTTCCTTCCCAAAAGAGAGGTATGTAAAATGATTCAAAGGAAATTCCATCAAAATAGTTAAAATACTTAAAAGGTAAGTGTTTAAACAAGGAAAGCAAAATTTCACATTTGTATGTCAATTTATTTTTTGACAAATTTGGATAAAAATATGTTGCTCATATATTTTTATATATGTATCTATACATTTGGGAATACATATATAATGTATATATATAATGTACATATAATATACTTTACTATATATCATTAATTATATATGTAATTATCTATAGTCCAGATAAGCAAATATCACAATTTTTTTAGCGAATTTTAGAAATTTTTCTCCAATTCTTTTACTATTTAAATCTCAAAAGGCAATTTCAGATGTTAGAACTTCCTTTCCTTGAACCAACAACAGAGAATACTGAAAAGGTTTGATTTATTAGGTTCCCCCATGGATGACAATTAAATAATGAGGATCACTGAAGTGACCCTGTTAATTATCTCCTCTTAAGACAGTAGACAGCATTGAGTAAGACAGAATAGGGTACAAAAATTCTCATCAACAAGATCTTAGACACCATTTTCATGCTACACCCATTCTTCTGATTGCACCAATGAGATACACTGAGGTTCAAGTGTTACACACCACTCCTAGATATTTTGGATATTTTGATCCATTCTCCTCTGTTCAAGAAATCATGCCACGCTCAGTGGCTCAGCCTGAAATCCCGTGCTTTGGGAGGCTGAGGTGAGTGGCTTGCCTGAGCCACGGGTTCGAGATCCACCTGGGCAACTTGGCGAGACCTCATCTCTACAATAAATCAAAAATTAGCTGGGCATGGTAGTACACGCCTGTAGTTCCAGATATTTGGAAGGCTGAGGCGGAAGAATTGCTGGAGCCCAGCAGGTCGAGACTGCGGTGGCCGGGAACAGCTACTGCACTCCAGTCTGGGCGACAGAGTGAGACTCCAACTCAAAAGAAACAAGAAACAAACAACAACAACAAAAGAAATCATATTAGGATATTAATACATAAGAATGGAAATCTGGCTGACTATGGTTTATTAAAAATCTAGAGAGATACAGCCAGGCATGGGGGCTTATGCCTGTAATCCCACCATTTTGAGAGGTCGAGGTAAGAAGATTGCTTGAGTCAAGGAGTTCGAGAGCAGCCTAGGCAACATAGCAATACCTCTTCTCTACCAAAAAAACAAAAAAAATAGCTGGGTGTAGTGGTGTGCACCTGTAGCCCAAACTACTCAGGAGATTGAGGTGTAAAGATTGCCTGAGCCCACATGATCAAAGCTGTGATGTCACTGCATTCAAACGTGGGTGACAGAATGAGATTCCAACTAAGAAAAAAAAAGATAATCCGTGGGAAGACTTTGCTATTTTTTGTTATAAATAATAAATTCCTCATAACACAGCTTGGATACTAAGGTGGGGGAGGGCTGGTAGAGAGGAGGGAGAACATGTCTGGGACAAGAGACCAATCTTCCATTGCTAGCTGTGTGACCTTTCACCTCTAAAGACTAAAGAATGCTGCTTGAAGGAACTGTGATAGAGTTTCTGCCTTAGCCAATGCACAGGTTTTGTGAAAGCTAACTGAGGTCATATGGTGAAGCAAAGGTACCATAAAAGAGTAAGGTGGTATCCACATCAATACAATCAAGAGACCCTGATTTTCCACAGTCCTTATACCAGAATTTCTTCCTTTATGAGCTTGTGACTTCCAGAACTCCAACCAACCCTCTGCCTTTGAAGAAAGAATGAAATCAGGTATTCCTTGTACCCATACGTAAGTGCCCTTGGAGTTAATGACGCAATTTATCCTATATGATGAGGCAAAGAATGAACTGGCAAAGAATCACTGAATCGTAGATTTTACAGCCAGAATACAAGTCTGACAGACATGAGCTAAAATGAAGTGAGTGAAAATGGGAAACAACATCAACGTGGGCGATATATGCAGATCTCGGGCACATGGTCACACCTAACATTTTAATAAAGAAGCAACCATCCCCCGAGGTGGGTAGGATGAAAAATAAAAAAGAAAGTGAAAACGCATGAATTTGAGCTCTGGCCTTCTCTCCACTGACTGGCTGCTAATTTCTTGAACTTCACCCAGGCTGTGTGTCCAACAGACCACATGGTGATTGCTAAATTGCTCAATGACCACAAGCTACAACCATGGGGAAAATATTCATGAAAATTAACATCCCATTTAATACTCACCACGCTTCCAGCCAACACTTTGTGTACCAGAAAGTCCTCGAACTGGCTCCAAAACTTTTCAATTCCTGACAAATGCACTGGCCCCTCTCCAAGGAGCTGGGCAGCAATCTGTGCTTTATGCTGGTGTGTGGTGGTGGCAGTACCACTGGTGAGAGAGCCAGGAGGCGGAGGCGTTCTTCTCAAGTAGGAAAGATCTGAAGACCAAGAGTTCCAACTTGGCATGACAGGGGGCAGGGTCTTAACTGCTTTCCATCTTTCCAAAATGAATGGCATATAATAAAAACTGGATCTCTGAAATAGTAACACATACTTGATTAATGCTGTTCACATTAGAGAAGAAAATTCTCATTTGTTTTTAAAGCATTGTGGCATGTTTGGGAGAAAACCCTCTAAAATACAAACCCTTTAGGATTTTCTTAAAAACAAAAATGACTGTATTAATAATTTAGTCTTTTCTTCTTTTTATGAGCTTGCTCATACCCTTTTATTTGTTGGATGTTCTTACATCTCTTATGCCACATAGACTTTAATCATAAATTTATGCCATTAACTTTAAAAATCTGTCTTTATCCTACTAAATTTACATTGGTGGTACCCATACTTATAGGTACAGCCACTACATACCCACCCCTTCCTCCCATTCACACATACTTATTTTCCTTAGCTACACTAAAAAAAACCCAAAAAAAACAAAAAAAGAAGTTATTTGCATTCCTCAAATATTCTCAAAATTCCTTTGCATACACGTTCTCAGAAAAAATATGGTTTTCAGGGAAGGCTGAATGCATTCAAGATCTATTTGATGCAAGGCCTGATTTTCTTTAGGCTGTGTCATTTTCTCTGAAATACTAGGCTTGCAAAAATGATTGTTTTAAACGGTGCAAACATAAAGTGTGGGGTGGTGTCTTAACATAGTCTATATTCTCTTGTGGGCCTAGGCAAGAGCTTTGCACATACATATAGGAAGATCATGACGAGGGACCAAACTGTGTTGGAAATCTTACCTATGCAGGCATTACCATGCCTATATGGAAACAGAAAAATCTAGCCGATGTCAAAGGTGGAATATTCTAGCTATGCATTCTCCTTTCCCCTCGAAAAAGAAAAAAACAACATGATATAACTGTAAGAATACCCAGCTGGGAGCAGGAGACTTTTGTTTCACTCCTGCCTCTGGAATTAGCAATGTGACTAAGCCTGGCCAACCTATATCTTCATTGGCACTCACCTGATATAGAAGTGTTTAGATGAGATCATTTCCAAGGTCCCTTTCATCACTACATTCCAAGTTTAAGATAATCTTTTCACCATTTGAAAGACAAACTATCTCCAGAATATCCAGGTCACTCCACTGCATTTGGGCCACTGGCCAAGAAAATACTATGGCTTTGGTCCCATGATACCAATGCTGAAAGCATCTAGATGTCAAATGTCAAAACATTTGGATGATTGACTGGGTTTTCCATTTTAACTTTTTTTTTTTTTAAAGAATGTTTATGTTATTTAGATCAGCTCTGAGAACATTGCCAAGGTTTTCTTAGTCTCTTTCAGATCCTGGAACGTCCCCCTTTTTAAATGCTGTTTTAAAAATAAGGCCTCTCCTAGAGGCCTCTGTACACTCTCACAGTGACTACAAACCTAGGTACAGAAAGTCCCTCAGGAGTGTGTGAGCAGCTTGCTTTGGTTAGAGTGTGGCTGTCTAGCACCACGTTCTGAGACTCACCAAGCTTCACGCCAGCAGAGTACCATGTTTAAAAGAGGCACATAAAAGAACCATGCTGTTCAGGTAAGTACACCTTAAACATTCTAAGTATGTGAGATACACAACAAAGAGTTCTGAATCATAGTCCAAACAACATCCTTTAAAACACCATAAAATTGATTATCAACTCTCACAAATAGTTGTCTTGGACATGATCACAATGCTTGCTTTGATATACTTTAGAAATATGAACTCATTTCATGATCTCCAGTCTAAGACATGCTATAAGAAATTTCCAGTGACACACAAAGAGGGAATAAATAAGCAATAATTGTTATAAGATGTTCTGATGAAACTAGATTATTAAGTGAATATAAGAGGCTATCCCAGAAATGCAAATAATTAAATCAAAGATAAGCTTAGTTATAGTCAAAGAAAATGCTTGGCTCCATGGCATTTCTCTCTCTCTTTACTTGACTTTAATAGATTGTAGAATCTGTCCATTACTGACTTAAAACCATAGGATCATTAGCTCAGGTTACACGGAAAGTCAGCCCTTTATTATATAGGTATTAGAGTTGATATCCATGCAACAATTGTGTGAGAGGCAATAAAATGAAATGGTTAAGAACTTGTATTACAGAAACAGAAAACTCAAATTGTAATTGTGAGATGCTCTGCCTCAGTTTCTTCACCTATAAAATGGGCTAATAGTTTCTATTGCACATTGCTTGGTAAAGCTTAAATGATATGTGTTTAACATGGTACCTTGCACATAGATAATGTTTAATATGAGGGGAACTCCCCAAATAGGAATTGATTTACTAAAAAGTGTCAATTTATTCTTATATATTTACATTTCAATCACCTTCAAAGTACTCTCCATTTGATGCACTACATCTATCAAGGCACTTTTTCCACTGCTCAAAACTGTTTTTGAACTCATCAATTTCGATGCCTTTTAGTGCTTTTGCTGTTTTTTTGTTTGTGTCATCTCTTCCACATTGGCAAAACGTTTCCTTTTGAGGACTTTTTTCAACCAGGGAAACAAACAAACAAACAAAAAGCCACGTGGGGCAAGATCATGTGACTAAGGAGAGTGGGGCATGGGGTGATGCTATTTTTGGTCAAAAACTGCTGAACACACAGTGTGGTGTCATTGTGGAAGAACCAGTCAGTAACCTGTTTGCCACCACTTGGGATATTTCTTCTGCAAATCATGATGCAACCTTCTCAAAGCTTTCAGATAAAAACTTTGGTTAACTGTTTAATCTGGAGAAACAAATTCTGAGTGTACTATAAGGGTCCTGCCCTCCAAAAGTTAATTCTGGTTTTTGGAGGGGTACCCCTTGTATGTGGTAGCCATTTAAATTAAATTATTTATCTCTAAATATAGGCTTCATTGTATGGTAGCCTTTTAGATTAAAGCACCGTGAATGGCATCTTTATATGTGAATTACAACCAAATCAAGTCTAGAAAGAAATGACTTAGGCTCATGTCCATGTGGCACTTGTATCACAGTAGCCGCGAACAGAGAAAAGCAAAACAGAGGCCCAGAACTTTGTTTCAAAGACTAGTTCATAGTCCCTAGAGAGTAATGACTTTATGCATTCCCCAAACCTGGTTTCTGGAGTCAGGAAAATATCAACCAAGCATTTGAGGAAAGTATAGAAAGGAGAGGACATGTTACTAGCTGACCCCTAGCATGTGGTCAAACCCAGATCAGACTAGTGGGCCAAAAAACAGCTGGTATGAGGGTCAAGATGTGATGTACAAAACAGGATGGCTGGAGCCCCTTGTACTTTTTAGGCAAGCTCCTGAAATCATCTCAGTGGTAATGGTTGAAGATAGCCAGTGAGTGGGTCTTTTTAATTATACACAAGTAGTCACCACTACAAAGTAAGGGATGGGAAAAAGTAGTCTTAAATTGCTCTGCAGAATAACTTTCCAGGAATTTTTAGTTTTCCTCTGGTGAGCGGGAAGGACTGGGGCAAGGCTGGAGATCTGAGGGAGAAGAGACATAGGAAAAGAATTACAGTAGGAAGAACTATCTCCAGTTCAATGGCCACAGCCTGAGTCCCAGGGAGGACCATGTTCAGGCAGACACACCAGGCAATGAAGATGTTCAAGGACCTATAAGAGCAGTGACATCACATGGTCAGTTTAAAGTTGTTTTGGGTTCTGTGCTGTAACCCTTTTCCAGTATTGAGAAATCATCAATAACTGCATACTATATGTAGTAACTCATTTTTTTAATGCTTTAAAGAATGATGACAGTACTCATTAGCATAAACCTTGTGGAGAGAATTCAGTGGAGAGAATTCAGAGAAAGCAAGGGCTTAGAGTTAGAGGTGCCTGGGAAAATATACCATTTCCTGTTTCCTAGTCCCTAGAAACCTTGAGGAAATTCATATAGTGGGGATTGGAACCACTTTATTTTTATCTTAATGAACAGAATGATGGAAGGTATTTGCAGGGCTCCAGGAGTTCTCTGTTAGAGTAAGGGCACAAGGCGCTGTCACAGGAGAGCAGCTTTCATTCATTGTGCAGTTTACCACAGAAGGCATCGTGATATCAGATGCCAGGGTATGCGGGGTGAAGGATAGAGGTCTAGGTCCTTGGTAAAGAGGACGATAAAAGAAAGAAAGAAAATAACTCCAAACAAGCCTGGAACAGATTTACAATGGACCCTGATTTTAACTTGGATGACAACTTTAACCGTTTCCTTTCTCCCCCCTCCAATCTTTTTTTTTTATTTTTTTGATTTGGAGTCTCACTCTGTTGTCCATGCTGTAGTGCAGTGGCATGATCACAGCTCACTGTGGCCTTGACCTCCTGGGTTCAGGCAATACTTCGATCTCCGCCTCCCAAGTAGTTGGGACTACTGGGACACACTACCACACCAGCTAACATTTTTTTTTTTTTTGAGTTGGAGTCTCACTCCATCACCCAGGCTGGAGTGCAGTGGCTCATTCATGGCCACCCCAGAGTCGATCTCCTGGGCTCAGGCGATCCTTCCACCTCGGCCTTCCAAGTAGTCAGAACTGCAGACATGCACTGCCGCACCTGGCTAATTTTTAAATTTTTTGTAGAGATGAGGACTCACTAGGTTTCCCAGGCTGGTTTTGAACTCCTAGGTTCAAGCAGTCCTCCTGCCTCAGTCTCTGAAGATGCTAGGATTACAGGTATGAGCCACTGTGCCCCAGTCAGTCTTACTTCAACCACTTCCTAATGACAAATGTATTCCTTTGCTGAATATCTTAGACGTACCTACTATATCTCAAGAACTCTGTTACATCAGAAGAGGAGTGAAGGGGACACAGGTTTTAGAGATAGAGATCTGGGTCTGGATCTGGGTCTGTCCCTTGCAAGTTGTATAATCTCAGATACACTGTAAACCATCTATGCCTCAGTTTGCCTATCTGTAAAATGAGAAGAATATTCTGGCACATTGCTTGTACTTAGTATGGGACAGTTAAGATGCTTTCTCTATGAACACCATTCTAGCCTGACTAGGACACAGAGCCTAGTACCTGTTGCTGTAGAGGTGTTCCAAATAATACACAGGATCTTGACTTTCAGTCATCTCAACTGAGCCACAAGTCAAAAGTTGTCTACAGCCCCAGGATCTTAGAGGGGCAGAAAGTCACCATTTTCCCCCATATATTAGCTTCCCTTTGTTTTGGATGAAAAAAAAGCCTGTATTATTCCAGCAGAAGCTAACAAACATTAATATCTGCCATATTTTTTTAAAATACAAAAACATTTAACACATACTATGAAAAAGAGCAATGAACTTTAATTCGGAAAAATACAGCAAAGTGAAAGGGGAAAAAAGCAGCTCAAGGGCACAATATTTCAAACAAAACTTTAGAAATGTCAGTATATGAGGGCTTTCAAAAAACATTTTTATTTAGTAATTCCTTAGGAAGATTAATGATACGAACAAGTAGAAATGTTAGCACTTTTTTTTGATACCTTCCTATGCACGCTCAGAGACTGCACTGTCAAAGCTGGATA
This sequence comes from Carlito syrichta, assembly GCF_000164805.1. Taxonomy (NCBI): domain Eukaryota; kingdom Metazoa; phylum Chordata; class Mammalia; order Primates; family Tarsiidae; genus Carlito; species Carlito syrichta. The sequence continues at coordinate 267,436 of NW_007246977.1, forward strand.
TTACAACAAGCACATGCTGTGAGAAATCATGCTCCAAATGCGCCTGCAGTAGAGAAGGATGTCCCCCCAGGGTCCTGGACTTGGCAACCATCTGATGACCTCTCTAAGGACACAGGTCAGGGCCCAAGATGGTCTCTGAGCAGGACGAGGGTCAGCAGGGGCAAGGGTCCCATGTGTCACTTGCCACATAATTGCAGACATCAGCATTCATTCCTCGGTTCCGGTGAGGAGGAGGGGGGACCACAGGACATGTTCATTTCCCTTGACTTACCAGTCCCCAGATTACTCTTCCCAGAGTAGCAGACATGACTCACCAGCACCATGAAGGGCTTGATGTCATGAGGACAAAGAGTCACCACAACCCAATGGAAGTCCTATCAGCCAGAGACATAGACTAGGTCACATAGGAACTTAGCACAGGCTGTACCTGTAGGGGTCTGAGGATAAGTTGAGACCCTTGATTACAGAAGCAAGGCCTGGAATTACCATGTCAACTCTGTAGAGTAGCACATATGTAACAGAATGCATTGACTGTTGTTTCAGTCATCACTTAGTGCAACTATTATATTCCATCTAATGAATGGTGCTCGATTTTTGTCTGATGATTTTTGGACAATTTTATTATATGAAAGTATAATAAGCTCAAGTAGATGTCTTTCAAACTGTAACATGGCTCAGAGAATGTTGTCAAACACCATGACTGCACTGATACGTTCATTATCTCCACATGACATGCTATGTATTCGGTTGGACCATATGAAATTGCCATTTTTCTAGATCTCATCTGGTCAAATATTGGCAATTTCTTATGGCTCATTTAACATCTGTTTTTTCACCATCAATCTCCTACCTTCAAATGTAAGCTCTGTGAGAGTAGGGGCTTTATTTTGGCCACTGCTATGTCCCTGGAGCTTAGAACAGTGCCTGACACAGAGGGTATTCAAAAATATTTACTGAATGAATGAATGAGTGAATTCACAGATTTCTAGTGAACCCCTATAATATGCCAGGCACTGTACCAAGAATGAAGAATTTAACTATGAAAAAGACGGTGAGGCCAGGCTCGGTGGCCCAGCCTATAATCCCAGCACTGTGGGAGACCGAGGGGAATGAACTGTCTGAGCCCGCAGGTTTGAGACCAGCTCCGGCAACTTGGCGAGATCTCATCTCTACAACAAAATCAAAAATCAGCTGGGCATGGTAGCGTGCACCTGTAGTTCCGGCCACTTGGAAAGCTGAGGCGGAAGGATCACTGGAAGCCCAGCAGGTCGACGGTGGGGAGGCATGAGTGTGCCACTGCACTCCAGCCTGGGCGACAGAGAGAGGCTCCAACTCAAAAAGAAAAAAAGAAAAAAAAAGACAGTGAAAGAGCTTTGAGTTTTCTTGGGAGGAAGAGACTTAAATCAGTAGCCACAACCTAATAAATACCATGAAATAAATTTACCTAATAAATACACGGTAAATACCGTGACAAGGGATAACACAGGACTCAAGGAGAACACATCTGTGGGAGGCCAGCCTGGATTTGGTAGGTAGGAGAGAAATGAAAAGAGGGCAGAGGACTGGGTTCCCAGTCAATAAGGACATCCACATTGACATACAAAGAATGAGAATTAGGTGGGTGAAAAGAAAAGCAGAAATAGTCATAGAAACACAGGCATATTTCTGTAGTCAGACATGCTCATGCATGGCTCCACCAACCACAGAAAAATTAGCCATCTACCTGGGAGGCTGGCTGAATGAACTAAAGCAAGACTTTTTGTTATTACTATCAGGGTACATGATTTGGATCCTCCATCTTTGAAAATTTAGGATCAACCAAAGGTGTGAAAAACAGGCAAGACTAGCTGGATAACATAGGCAAAATAATCATCTAGAGAATCGACAAGGATGAAGTATGCTGTTTCTTTCACTTTTTGGTTGTCTTGCATCTACATGGAAGAGGAACTAGTGTTTGTCCTGGTGTGTATCTATTTACTGCCTTTACATTTAATGACTGTCTCTGCCTATTTCTCTCATTCCAAACACTTAGGAATACAGAGATTTTCTGAGTTCAATGAGAAAGTCACCACCACTGCTAACATATGTTTTGTCGAATGCATTTAAAAAGAATCCTACCTCTGGGTAGGGGGAGTTTATAGTGTGTCATGGATCACATAGCTGACATTGCCAAGAAGTAGAAGACAAGATTTCAAGCTCCATCATTGTCACCCTAGGAAGATCACAGTCCTGCAGATCTTGTGGTTACACAAAGAAGACCCGCTAGAATGTGGTTGCATTTGAAACAGAAAAGGGAAAGTCATGGCCGAAGGAAACACTTTGCCATGCAAGCTCTCCTAATGCAGAATATTTTTCTCCAGACTTCAGTTTTCACTCATCTTCTTCCCATCCTTCCCGTATGCCAGGAAGTCAGGGGAAAGATCACATCATCATCATCTCTGGCTTCAAATTCCCAAACTATCTGCTGGTCATGGCTATCCCAACCCGGCAAAGAAATGAGGTACCCTCCTCACAACCTCGCACTGCTTCCAAGCCAGTCCTTCCCTGGAATGGCATCCAACAGTATAAAAAGCAGCTTCTTCACAGAACGGCTTCAGCCCTGACTGAGCCTTTGGGAATGGAATGCTACAAATTGTGGCGCTTCTATTGTATGAGCAATTCAATGGGCATTTCATTTCCAGTCAAAATCCAAACTAGTTAAAGTCAGCCCATACAAGCTGCCTTGCTGAGAAACAGCAGCTTGCATTAAAATTACAATTATATTGTTTTGCCGTGTCAGAAGCAAAGGTTAAAATCATATCTTGGCTGGACATTGTTTCTATAATATTGGCCCTCTGCAAAGCTGCCGTGTGGATGAGCCCAGGAATGATGTGAAATATTTCTAATACAAATTTTATTTTTATGTGAAACTATTCAAATGCTGCTGTACAACATGAACTACCTGAACCAAATCAAATCCTCAGGTCAATTCCTTCTTCCGAGTGCTCCTTAGATAACAAAGTCTTGTTCTGCGAATCTGTTCAATATATTAAAGTTGATTCACTCGGACAGTGTGTAAGATATAATACATTAATCTGGGCCATTTCAATTTCTGAGGCTGGGACTATAAAACTGGTGTGCTGCATATCTAATTTTTTTTGAATACCTGATTTATGCATTCCTCTGATGCCGAGTGTCGATGGTATGGTGGATGCGGCCGCTACATTAACAACGGGCTGCATCAGCACTCAAATCTTATCTTGTTAAATCAGACAAATGTAGCTCAATGAAAAGGAAGGAATAAATGCCTGGGATGGTTGAAAGGAGTGAATTTTAATCCTGTTTGTTAGGAGACTTTCATGGTTTGGCACTGGATGACTAAGGTGTGGGGGTGTCCCCTGAGACCGTGGGTACCATGATTTATATTTATATGTGATAATGTATAGTGTACACAGAGCACACACATGAAAATATACACCTTCTGCAAATTAGCACACACCCTAACAGCAGATACAGTGCGGCAAGAAGTAGAGTCTATATTTTACAGATGCTGTAAAATCTCTATTAGATAGACAATTTGTAAAAATGGGTCTCTTTTTAATATTTCCATTACAAGTATAAAAACTGCTCCTTTGTGCATAATTCTCTATATTTTTTCATAAAAAAGAAGTTACCATGAAGGCTAAATACCAGGAGGATGGAATAGCTTATCACAATCATTATAAATACGATGTTTTCAGGAACTTTTGTGGTATACTGAATACTGTTACCGTTCTGTAGACAGACAGTATTAATTCTCATTGAAGGGAAATGTCCCTGTGTTTGCACAATCAACAAGACCTTTAGAAATTATCTTTGTGCTGCACAAGAAAATAAAGTTTTATTCCTGCATGTAGCACAAATGGCCAAGACAGTTATAATAGATGAAATATATCTTTAGAAATAAATTCTTAGAAAGGACGCTGTACTGCTAAATTCTAATTTAAATCTCCTTCTCTTAAAATATCCATGAAGTTCAGCTTAAAAAAATAGAAATAGTCAATCAAAATCTCTCATTTACCCCCCAAAATATGTTTGGAAGCACAGGAACACCATAACACAGTTGTAAAAATGCATTGCCTACTAAAATGTAAGTGTCACAAAATATAACAATTACAAAAGAGGCCAAATTGGAACCAGAATTATTTAATTGGCTCAAAGATGAACTCGCTGCTCAGTGACACTTTGAGAACATATTATTTAAACACAAGTCAATTGTGCTTTCATTGGCTTTTCCCCTTCCTTAGTGTTTAATAATAAAAGGTGTATGTGTCAAGGGTAGAAGAAGATGAAATCTTGTAAACAAGAGATATACTCATCCCTCCTTCTTGTGGTGGTAGACTTCTAAGGCCTCCATCTACTGTCTACAACATTACTGTCAGCCATAGTGGTCAGAGCTGTGATATGCAAATACTGAGGACTGAGTATGGTTGATTAGTACCTATCACCAAATGGACTGGGACAAAGATTTCATGCATGTTTTAGAACTATAGAAAGTTATTGCTGGGAAGGATCAGAGACAGCCTCTTGCCAAAGCTAGTCAGTTTGCAGATGAAGACATCCAGGCCAAGAATTTAAAAAGCCTTGGCCAAGTTCAAAGCCAGGACTAGACCCAAGTCATCCGATATTCAGTTCGTTGCTTCTTGATTGCACCGCACAGCCAAAGTTTCCCACACCTCAGGCAGCCCCCACTCCCTAACAATAGCCTCAAACCAGAGCCCCTCCCCTTTACACAAATCAATATTCCCTAGACTTCTCATTAGCACTAAAATTTGGACTAGATGCTCCTGAAAATGTCATGAAATCTCGGCTCATGTGAGCCTTATCTTAATGGTAGTAAATTGTGAGTCATGTTTGGGCCAGAGTTTGAGAATGAAAACATGAAGTTATTTAGCTCTTAAGAGAACAAAATATCGTCATTATCCTCTTTAAAGGACCCAAAACTTAGCTCTACTTTGCTAGGATGTAAACATGCCTTTAAAAGAATCAATAGAAAGTTCAGCAGCAGGTAATGCCAGCTGAATGGGATCCAGGAGTGTGGGTGTGGATGATGGAGATACCTAGTTCAGGGAGAGAACAGCACAGCGATGGAACCCACGGGGCAAGGGGAACATATGCTCCTGCTCAGTGCTGCGTGCCAAACGACCTCTTGTATGTAGGAAACCCATGACGAAGTGTGTGGTACAAATGGGAAAATGACTTTCAGGCTGGAAAACAAAACAGCCTCTGAGCTAGTCAGTCCAGTTGTTTCGTTGAAGGGCTCTTCCCAGATTCCCTATATCACTGAAAATGGAAAGAAGATTCCAACTTTGGAGACCACAAACTGACACATCACCCAGCAAGGAAAGCCTTAAACCCTGTGATAGCTGCACTTAGTGGACAGTTGGCAGCACCGTGAGGTGGTACTCTGGCTGCAAAATACTCTGGAGCTATGGGAGGCCCCCTCAGTCATTTCCAAAATGTTGTTCTTTCTGGAAAAGTTAAGAGTTGTATAACTGCATGATGCTTGAAGAAAATGTGGATGGGACGGAGGCAGACTGGACAAATCAAGTGGGTCATTTTCATCACTGGAAGGAAGGAGAGATCTGAAGCTTGAATTGAGACTTCATTAGTACACATGGGATGCTGCAGATGTATTAAGAGCAAATAATGTGAGACCCGAGCCTCACTAGATACTTGAATTTATGTCAAAGTAGCTCCATTACATATGTGTTCCCCAGGGTCAGACTACATTAGCTGGTTTCTTCATTCCATATATGATGAACTAAAGAGTCAATGGAGTGAACTTCACAAATGTCTCTGTAAAACATGTTTTTCTGTGTCCACAGAACTTAGGCTCAATTTAAGTGTGTATGCATGTGTGCACATTGCACGTGTGTGTGTGAGAGAGAGAGACAAGGAATGGGGAATAAGACATGAAATGTCTCTAAGGTCACAGAACACTGACCTCATTGGCGGGGCTAATTTGATTGTGCGGGAACAATAGCACTGTACTCTTCTGCCAGCGAAGTGCATGCTAATTATGCGATTTGCCCTTGATAAGACCTTGGTGGGTCATTCAGCAGTTGTGATCTGTCACTGACTTCTAATCATGTATTATCGTCTGGGTGAGTCAGAATGGGACCCTAAGCTTTCTGTCTTTACAGCAATGTGGCACTCTAATTACCTTATGCCAAGTGGATATGCAGCGACTGAATTAAGTGATCAGTGCGATTGCCTTCAAAATCTTCCCTTTCTCCTTTGTGTTGCTTCACGGCAATTTACATTTTAAGATGCCACGAAGCTTTTGGTGTGACTGAAAATGCCACTCTAAAAAATAATTATTTTATTTTAAATTTAAGCAGGATAATATTAAATTCAAGCCATACCAGCATTTTACCTTGTTTCTGTGGCATAAAACCAGAAGCTACTATAAGAATTCTGTGAGTAAACTTGTTGAAAAGCATCATATTGGGAGCCTAGCTTTTGCTTTCAAAAAATAAAAATGTAAAAAGGGTGTTCAGAGTTGTTTGGGGTGTGGAGTATTCTCGAGAGTGAGTAGACTTTCTAAGGTCCTTACGTTTTTACTGTATTAATAATTTTCACTTAATAAGCAGACCTTAATAGTAAGAATTTTTTTTTGCTTTTAAATAGTGCTTGAAATCTACCCAAGGGCTATATATGCTACATACACACACACACACACACACACACACACACACAAAATTAAAATCCAAGGAATAAAATCTCATCACAAAATATTCATTAACTAGGGTAATGATAAATTGACCTTATTAAGTATTTTAAGTTCAATACCAATTCCTGACATATTGGTTACATTCCATGGCAGTTTGGGGGTTCATTGTGGTCCTAATTATGGTAATATAGCTTGCATTATTTTTCTGATACTTTAAAATTTTGTTAGAGCCATGATACAATTCTCTATTGTTGCATAGCAACTCTCAAAAACTACAAGCAATTCGTTATGCTAAAGCAGTTGTATCAACATCTGTATTTGCCTAGAGAATGATCTAATGCCTTTTGCAAAGAAAATACACTACATTTATAAAATTTGATAAGATACACTGATGTGGATGATCCTTGAAAATATGAACTCTGAAGTGCTCCTTGAAAGTTGTCATAAAACAGACCAAAAAAAAAAAAAAAAAAAAATTCAACCATCACAACATCATAGAGCAAAAGTTACTGTGCTACTAACAGGAAATATAAAAGGATTTTCAAAGCATTTCTGCCTTGTATGTCAACATTGCTGCAGAATTCTTTTATAGTAACTGAAAAATCAAAACCAAAGAGCACAATTGAGAGAAAAATTGCAGCCTTATTTTCCTTGAATCACATGATGTGGAAGGAACATTATTTGTTGAATCCTTGGTTTGTTTGGGTGGGAGGGGGAGAAAGAAAGGGAGGGGGACGAGACAGTGAAAGAAATAGGGTGGAGGGAAAAGGAGGGGGATTGAGGGAGCACAGAGAGAGGGAGGGAGGGAAGAAAGAGAAGAAGAGGCAAGAAAGAGAGAAACCTGGACTCAGAATATTCTGCATTCCCTGGGTGGCAAAACAAAAGAGCCCAAGGAGGGGGGGCAAAAAACTGTGGAAAGTTGACACAGTCAAGAATAATGGCTAAATCTATCAAGTTTGATCAGGTCTACTATAATGAAGTGAGGCTTCATATTCCAAGCAGGGACAATGAAGACAGGAGTCAGGCTCTAGAAATGCGCTGCTCACTTTGTGCCTGGAATATGCAGCAGCCAGCAGGGAGCCACCAGATAATTACACAGTATTTGTGCGGTTCCAGGAAGCTTCCCGCGCAGGTTGAATGCCCGTGCTATATTAAAAGGCAGCACAGTGAAATGTTTTTAATGAATATTTTTGTCAGAGAAAGAAAAGGCATTTGAATGATTGTGTGTATGAGAGAGAGAGAAAAAAGAGAGAAGAGAGAGAGAGTGTGTGTGTGTGTGTGTGTGTGTATGTGTGTGTGTGTACGCGTATGTGTGTGTGTATGTGTGTGTGTTTACGCTTGTGCATGGAGAAACCAGAGGTGGAATATCACTGTCAAAATACAGGTACCTTTATTTATTTTTATTCCATTATTTACCATTTCAAGAGTCTGACGTCCTTTCAATAATACAAATCACAACATTCAGTTAATGTTATTTTGGGCTAATTGTACATATAATCCCTTAACTAATATTTGATAATAATATCTTTCAGTGAAATAGTACATGAAACAGAAGCTGAAAACTACTTTTAAAAAATTCCAGTAGTAAATGAAATGTTTAGACACACTGAATCAGGAAATCTAACGAAGAAGTAACACAGATGTTGATACTTACTAGTCAGTAGCCTTTGGCAGTGATAGCTCTAAAACATAAGAATACATTATTTCAGCGCTCTTCAATTCTCACCTAACAGATGTGAATAATCCACTGAATTTTAAACTCACATATTCTTTTCACAATGCCTCTTTAAGTTCATTTTATAGGGCAAAGCAAACCACATATGCTAAGAAAATTCGTTGTATAAGGTTGTGATTTTTTTTTAAAAGTCCAATTCCTTAATATAATGTTAGATATACTCAAATGCATTTTATTTTCTTGATGAGAAAATATGTAACTTCCTGAAATACATTTTCAGGTCTCAGTACTACGTGTATAAAGGCAGTTTTTTAAAGGCTAAATGACTCTTAGAAATTAGCAATAGATATCACACAATAACTTCCTTTCCCAAATTAAATAAATTCAGCAGTTCAAACTCTCCAGATAGCAAAAGCATTTCACAGATATTTGCCCTTCATACCAAATGATTTTCAGATCATGTAATGACTTACATGCCAAGGTATTAATTTAGGCCCGAAACCTCCACATTTTAAAAGGGGATATTGTATTTCACATGGCTAAGTACCAATTGTGAACCATTATCACTTTTAACAAGTACATTCTGATGAGGTAGCATGGATCTTTATTTGAAGGGAGAGTTCCTACCACATTGCATGACACAGATGGTGGAGGTCAACAATTAAGAACAGTGAGAGTCACAGGATTTGTTGGTTGAAAGATGGGTCTGATGAGGCAATTTTCTATCTTTTTTTCTCCCAAAGAGTAATTTCAAGTAGATTTCACAGCCAAGAGGCCTGCCACTCCCTCTAGCAACTGACTAAAATTTAATAGCTTTGACCCTCAAAAAAAAAAAAGAGAAAAGACAGAATTCAACAAAAGTGGTGACTGGCCCCAGATTATTGTAAGAGAAAACAATATCCGTTCCTAATTCTCAAGGATTCGTTTCAAGGTTCCTGTCATTGAAATGGTTCCTTTTATAAGCTGTATTACTAATAATTGCAAATACCTGAATGGAATCATTTAAATGAAAACTTGGTTCTTTTATCACATGAGGAAAAAAACCCTAACTCTCTTAGTAAATAGATTCGAAATGAGTATAAATAAAATACTGAAAAGGAAATTCCAATAGGTATATATGGCTACTGTATATTTAAAAAGAAAGACAGGCAATTACCTTGGCATGTTTAAATCTGATTATCAATCTGTCCTCGACAACTTTCAATACTAAAATATGAACAATGGTCAGATGTGTCTTCTTTCATTTGAATTATAGCTGCTTACACACAACACTCAATTATGCTATGGGTTAAAAATACATATAATGCAAAATGCTTTTTAATAATGCTTTCTACTTTTCAATTTCTAATAAATGTACTCCATTACTATATTAAGCATTTTGTAGAGCATACAGACCAAAATGGCCTGGCCATCTTTCTAGAAGTTTTAAAGCAAGAAATTTCATTTCAATATCATTTGACCAGAAAAATGCAAACTTTGAAAGAGTAGGAAAGAGTCATTTCTACCTTTGTTAGAATTGCTGGAAATACATATACAAGAACAGTTCTCAATCACAGGCAGACACAAAGGGTTGAAGAGAGGTCATCTTTCTACTCTGGTCCAATCATAATTAAGTAAATATTTAAAAATTTGGACCAACATAGAGATGAATCATTTCGAAGTTTTGTTCTATACCTTCTTCCCCTATAGGAGATATAATAAAAATGCAAATTTATATCTAATAGAATTTTTAAAGAATAATTCTTTTATAGACCCCTCAATTTTAGTTTCCATTTTTGCTGTCAGTTGTCCATACAAATCTTTCTGGGTGGGGCCTTGGGGTAAAAAGGTCCAGGCCAAACACTCCTGACTTGGGAGAAGGTATGGAGAGGGCTTGGGAGAAGGCAATCTTTGTTAAGTTCACTGCTGCAATGCTTCTGCAACTTATGGTATCATTTTCAAATGTCCTGCTCTGCTATGGCAGCCACCTAGAACTAAATTAGAAGATTTGCTTAGTTTTGCATCATTTGCATTGAACCTCCTCATTCTGAAGTCTCAGATTTCACAGGGTCTTTTTGTGACATGAAGGGTAAGGTTTTCATTAATTCCCTTAGCCTGGGTACCCTTGCAAAACATTGATCTGATAAAAAGAAAAAGAAAAGAAAAAAAGAAAGCCAGTAATCTTTCCCGTGTAGAAAATAAAACTACTACTACTCTGTCCTAGAAGTCTACATGTTGTTGCACACAAATACTGGTGTATTCACAAGCATCCTCATGTTTAATGGAATGCGACCCCCAAGATTAAGTGGTCCTCAGAAATGCCAACGGCTGTGTTCCAGCCCCTTTGCGCGGAAAGAGCTTTGTGGCATAGGAAAAGGTTCCTCTCCACCTTCTAAGCTTCATTTTATTCAATCGGCTCTTTTTCACATTGTTATAGCTAGTGAATATAGCAAAGTTGGATTCAGACAAGAACCTTAAGCGTTATCATAATGCTTAGAAGAAATGGCTTCACACTGTATAATCTATCAAAGGTGTCAGATTTACAAAATGCAGATTTTCTGTCACATTCGGGCACTCTGAGCACTGTATCTTTTCACTAAGGTGCTGACTGCTGTTTTAATGAGGCCCTTTGGTGGCTGTAAAAAACTGGAAGAAGAGGATTAGAGGGGTTACCCTAGATATTGTCTATTTGTCTTACAAATTTCACACTAACTACCAATTACATCGCCATAAACCTTTTGGCTACTTCAAGCTGTATGCCATATAATACATAAAAAATATGCTATGTTAACCTCTCCTATATTATACACGTAACTACAGCCACTGATGCAAGTAACATATCTAATGAAGCCAATAATGAGGCTCTTTAAAAGTAGTCTTATTATAGGAATAATATTAGAGCAGTTCAGTTAGAGGCTAAGGTCCATTATGGAATACTTCCTATAGACTCTGGTCCCAGGCCTGGAAAGATGCTGACACACTAATTCAAGCTCAAGAAGGGCATTAATCTTGCAACCTTCTACTTGTCATGCTTAATGGGACATCCTGCCTAGGTGAAATGAACCTGATGTATTCAGGTAAACATAATTTAATAAGGAAAGATAAAAAGAAATAGGCATCTGGCATGACCCTAGGGAGATGAAAATACTTACCATTTTATTTGAGAACCTAACTCCCCCGAAGAATCTACATGGTGCCTGGATAGGGCTGTACAGAGTAGGCACTCAAAAATATGTACTGCATTAAAGAATAAATGGAAAAATCATGGTTAAAGTTTTGAAACAGCTTTGTTGTTTTTATCCCCACCTAAATTTCTTGCAATTCATTTTGTTGGTGGGGAATGATAATGCCAGGCAGTGAAGGCGACTGTGTTCATCTAAGGAAGAAGACACATATTAATGTGAGGTTAAGCATCTGAGTGTGAAATCAAGATCCACAACAATACAGCATGAGATTTAAAAAGCAGGCATGAATGTCAGCGAGTAACCGTGCATCCTCTTTCATTTGCAATCACTCTTAAGTCTAATGAGCTTCCAAAAATTGTGTCAAGGTTTCACATAAGCTTATAAAAGGCAGGTGTTGGAGAAGGTAGAAGTCCATCCTGCCAAACCAAGCATCACATCAGACACACACACACACACACACACACACACACACACACACACACACACACACACACACACACGTTGCATAGTGGGGCACTTCTTTCCTCAGTCCATGCTTAGACACTAATCTCCTACTGCTTTGAGAGACACAAAATCTAAAATAGCCCAGGAAACATTGATTGACCTTACCATTTAAAATAGCTAAGTAGTATCAAGAATCAAGATAGTTAATATTCTGGGTGATAAATCCATGCTCCAAGTCACTGAATTGAGTTTGTCATTTGGAAATTTTCCAAATTCTCTTTAATTCAAAGATAACATGAACATGGCATTGTTCGGTCAAGGTTTAAAAATTAGACATGTGGTAAATATGATTCAAAAATGGCATTTGAAAACACCTGAAAGCCCAGCTTTCTCCAATCCTTCTTGCAGCTATTTTCAGATAAGTTAATACATGGTTAAATAAATTATTTGGACAATAATGTGGTTAAATCCATTGTTGTGAATTTGAATTTATCACAGTTCTATATTTAGCTGGCCAGGCACTTGTAAATCTACAAAGCTCATTTTTATGGAAAAATCAATACATTTGCCCCCCTCCCCCAGATAATATATGTTACTTATAAAAATGAGTCCTTTACTTACAATTTATTTCTCATAGAGACAGAGAAAAATGTATATGGATACTCAACAAATGAATTAAAATAAAAGGATGAAGAGAAGCCTTACCAATAAAAACTCTAACTGGATAGTTCTGAGATGACAAGTCTTCCTTAGCCTTCTCCTTCATTTACTGGACTATCTGCAGTATGTCCTACCTAGACAAGCAATGTCTGAGTATTGCCAGGGTTTATTTCCTAGATGAGATGAGTGTCAGCAATCCCACCAGGCACACTTATCCAGGATGGTAAGAAGTTCCCCATGCTAGGGGAACAAATCTGCCTTGTACTGGTTATTAGAAAGGATATCAAATAATAATATCAACAGAAGACAACCACTTTCCTAGAGCAGTTGAGTAGACAAGGGTATATTCGGAAAATCATGCATTTGGAGCACCAGAGATAACTTTTTATTCATATTGTTATTTTTGTCCAAATCTCTTAAGTGTCTCATCTGCAAAGTGCTAAGAGGAGTTACTTATTCATTAAACACTTTGCATAATCTTTATAAGTAGCACCATGGAAACCAAAAGTACTGTACTACTTTGGTCTTCTCCCTGGTTGAACTCAAAGCAATGATTTCCATCCATAGTGAATAAAGAAGAAAGGGATGAACACAAGGAAGGTGGCTCTCATAAATGTCTTCCTAATGGTTATAGTCTTAGATAAGTATATATCCATTTCTGACCCTACAATCAGAATTAGGGGGCTCATAAGCTGCCAGTCTTGGAAATAACCATGAGGTCCTGCCCAAATCACCAAGACATACCTCACAACTCTCACTGCTCAGAGGCTGCCTCTAGATATCATTGAAGAAAGAGTTTGTTCCTGGAGTTTTTGCTTCTCTTCTCCATAATCTTGAACTTCAGGCCCCTATTTTTGCCCTTAGATGAACGTGACTCCAACTAAATAGGTACAATAAGGTGCAAAGGGAAGAAAATCTACTAGCAGAGCATGCTTGTGACATTTGGAATCTATGGGCCTGATTCCCAGAAATATGAATTAAAATGAGATTTGGAATGAGAAAAAAAAATGTTGATGCTTCTAATCATTCTAATAAAGTTATCTAGCTTCTGCTAGATCATTTTTTATACCAAGAGCTGTGCTCTATTCTATATGGAATAGACTACGCTAAGCTGGATAAAAAATGTCACCTTAGGCACCTGAATTAATAGTTTGGTTATGTACTCGGTTAAGTCTTTACTATAGATCAGCATAAGTGTGCTAGACAGACAATTCTTTAGAGCTAACATTTTAAAAAGGTGCCAGAGCCCCTGTGAGATCTACGTGAATTATCCAGATTCAGGGAAAAAAAGTTAAATATACAGTGCTTTTTTTTTATACCCCCCCCTTCTTAGTTGCACTGAATAAGTAAAATTGCAGCAAAGTTGGCAAGAATAAATACTTCCTCGGTTTTTCTAAAGCTGCAATTAATGATAATGAAGCTATACCTTATATGGCAAGAAATACAGTACAAATTGGATAAGTAAGAAAAATGATCAGCCATTGTGTGCCTCCGATATAGTACATCAAGGTACCGGCACTGTGAGGCTATCTTTATTTTAAACCATTAAACAAAACAATATAAATCTGCAGGCAGGTGTTTCTTGTTGCAGAAGTATTGAAAGTTGTAATGCAAACAATCTAATTTTAGCATCTATGTAGAGTGTGAAGTAAATTTACTGATCACTGATGCATTGAGCATAGGAAGAAACAATCAGCAGGAGCTTTCAGTGAGATTATCCTATTAAAGCAGGAAGACTTCATGTGGTTGTTAAGGAAGTAGTCAAAAGCAGGTGATGGAAGTGGGGGTTTGACGACTCGTCAGTGGGCCCAGTGTACATGTTAAGTTGTTGTTTTCTGCTCAGCTAAGCAGCAGAGAATTGATATGTTAGCAATGAAGTGCAATGACAATTAAATTGTAACTGACCTACATGTTACCGTCATTACGCGTTCTCTTTTTTACTGCTTTCCCTCTTATTTAATCACACAGTATGGGGTTTTTATTAGGCTGTAATGTTAAAATCTTCATCCATTTAGCCATAAATGTGTGACTGGATATCTATCAGACTTCCTTGCACTATACAAACAAAGCCATTTTGCTGAATCACTGTTGACTTGTTTGTGGCCTAATTTAATGAGTGTAATAACTTACATTACTATCCAGTTAACATTTAGGAGCCCAGAAAAGACCTGCTAGCACACAGTAAGCTACTGTATACATTCTCTATTCATATCACTCCCCTTTGCAGTAAATTTTATACAATAATATGCACTGCTTACAACACAAGCTCAGCTGCCATCAGCTAAGGGTAGCACTCTAGTAAGTTCACTATGCTTAGGCTGAAATGCTTCTTACACATGAGAACCAACCAATGATTCCCTTTTTTCTGGATACGATAGCGTCTACATCTTGACCCCTTAAAAAATAATATACGTAGGTTACATAACCTGCAGACAAAGATAGTTTAGTCTTTCCTCATATCTTTCTTACTGCTATTTTAAGCCTTTTCCCACCCCCAAACTCAGAAATGAAAAATAGTTACTCAAAGAAAGGAAAGGGTAAACCATTATCAACTAAATAAAATAAAGCCCCAGGAAAAAATGTAAAAGCAAGAATCAACAAGTAAACTAGGCTGCTCCTAATTCTATTTATGTAATTAAGCTGTCCGTGATCTTGAATATGTACCATTTTACATTTCCCTAAATAAAGTATCCATCCTCCCATTCAACACATTCGCACTAATATGTTGTCTTTCTCAATGTTCTTTAGCACAGACATATTGTAATTTATTTGTGTTTCCATTATATCACTTAAAAAAATTTTTTAAAACATCTTTGTTACCTCACTCTGCCTTAGCTATTTAACTAGCATCTGACAATTCAAGAAACCACCAAAAAAGTTTTATTATTTTCATATTAATATTATGCATAGATGACAAAATTAAAGCTCTTTAACTTGCTCAAAATAATCATTATTTAAAAAGAAGCACACACACACACAATTGACAATCTACAAACAAGTATTTCCACATTCAGAGATTTGGAGCAGACGGATTTTAATTTTTCTTTCCCCTTTCAGAGCAATATCAATGTATTGTTTGAGTCAAGATTTAAGTCTCTAATTACTATCCATTACACAATATTTCAGACTGACACTACAATTTTAGAAGTTTCTAATGATATGGAAGAAAGAAAATCATAGATGGAAGAGACACTTTTATACTTTATTGCTTTTCATGAAATAGACAAAGACAACCTTCAGGCTTCTGAGCGCAGAGGAAAATGCATCACTCTGGACAATTGGGAAATTACTTTGGTTTTCATAACTGATGGGCCAAGTTAAATTTTGAGTATGCTAATTAGGATCTCTATATCAGTAGTTGTATCCTGACTCTCCAAAAATAAAAACACTGCATTGACAAGTTTATGTAAAATATGTAAACTATCAGGTCTTGAAAATTATGGGGAAAGCAACCATAATATAATTTCCTTTTTACAATATTAAGTTCCTATTAACTTCCAGGTACTGTTCTAGGCATTGGGGAAAAGGCTATTAAGATAAAAGATCAATTTTTTTGCTTTCATGGGGCATATATTCTGGTGGAGGATGGGGAGAAAACAAAACATGAACAAAATAACAATTATGCAGCATATTAGAAGGTGAGAGATGCCAAGGAGAGAAATAAATAAAGCAGGAGAGGTGGAGAAGGAGTTCTGTGAGGAAGACTGGATTTTATGTTGAGTGGTCATGGTAGACCTCACTAAGAAGGTACACTGGAGCAGACTTGCAAGAGACAATGTAGACTATATTAATATATAACCTAAATATAGATCGACTGTAACATTCATGTAGTTTTATATGTATTATTGTGTAGCTTTATGCATGTCAGACATGCCATGTTAATAAAAAAGTAAATGTTTGGTTAGATTTCTACCAAAGAAACTTCCAAAGAGAGGCTGGCATAAAAATATAGGCTGGAGATGGTGTCCTTATATCCTCCTCATGACTTCCCCATTTTGAATCCATTATTCATTATTTGTCCCTGGTGTAAACTTGTTACTTGGAGGATCTGGAGTCATAGAGGTTCCAAGGCAGGTTGGGTAAAGTTGTCCCTGTGTTATCTTGACTCTCTCCTATGTAAAACACCAATGATCATGACCATTTTTCAGCTCTCACTCCAAGTCAGGAACTGTCCATGAAACACTCTGGGGTAGTAGCTATTATTATGCTCAATTAAAGGCTAAGCAAAGTAGAATTCTGAGAAAGTAACATGGCAAAGTTTAGTCAGATATTAAATAGACGAGTGAATCGTCTAACTCCAGAACCACAGTTCTTTTCCACAGTTATTAGTACAAAGTTAAAGCAAAACCAAACAAAATAATAAGGAGTGTCAATCAAGAATATCAAATGCATGGGAGGGTAAACAGGAATGTGAGGTAAAGGTTGAAGGTATCATTAAGTTAGAAGTTAAATGTTAGCATGGTAGAAATTATGCAAACAATGGTCACAATGGTGCTTCTTCACATAAAAAGTGGAGGTTAGGTCAACCTTCTAATGGGAACTGTCAATCTATTGAAGGCTTTTTCATGAGGATGGCTTCTACTGACCCATATGGCACCTTTGCATGACTCAGAAAACTGTGTCCTTTTCTCCAGGTGGAGACCACTCAGTGCTGGGACAGATGAGGGAACTGCAGGGAAGATTTTCATCCTCACTGGGTATCACAGTGCATGCATGACCTGCATCAGCAAATGTTGGCAACCCTACTCTCTAAATTCAAACAGTGGCAGCCTGGCTAGCGAAAAAGGTTAGAGAAGCTCCATCTTTATTTGAATTGGTCATTTTCTTCATGCTCTTGTATGACTCCATCATACAATATCTTTCTTGATTGACACTTAAAATAATTCATACTGGCAACAGTAATATTGGTAATTTTAATAAAAATATGTAAGAATAAGGCAATTTATTTTGGCAATACAAGCACAATCTTGGATAAGCAAGATCTTTGGGTCTGAAGTTGCTGAGCATTTTCTGTCCACCTTCTTTCTATGTATTTCTTTTCCAAACTCTCAAACTGGGTTACTTCAAGTAACACACCTTAGGGATTGTAAAGCCAATGTGGGTTTTTGAGTCAGAGAGACGTGAGTTCGAAGCCCAGCTTTGCCATTTGCAAACTGCATAATCTAGGTTAAATTCCTTCGTCTTTCTATGTGAACATCAAGTTTTCTTATTGGTTTAAATGGGAACATAGCTCTACTTTTCAAGATTTTTTTTTCTGAGAAAATTAAATTTCTGCCTAAGCCGGGCTCGGTGGCTCAGCCTGTAATCCCATGCTTTGGGAGGCTGAGGTGAGTGGATTGCCTGAGTCCGTGGGTTCGAAACCTGCCTGGGTAACTTGGCAAGACCTCATCTCTACAATAAATCAAAAATTATCCGGGCATGGTAGTGCGCACCTGTAGTTCCAGTTACTTGGAAGGCTGAGGCGGAAGGATCACCGGAGCCCAGCAGGTCGAGACTGCGGTGGCCGGGAGTGGCCACTGCACTCCAGTCTGGGCGACAGAGTGAGACTCCAACTCAAAAAAAAAAAAAAAAATTTCTACCTGGACTTGTTTTTCTTTTCAGTCTGCTACTCACATGCTATCCATAGGACAAGATCCCCATTCCTTGACCCAAGGCTTTACAGAGTGGTACTGCAGTTCTATCTTACCACTCCATCTCCAGTCACCACTATCCTTCATTCCTCTACAACCAAATACTGCCTTTCTGAACTGCCTTACATGCTCAGATAATACCAAATGATTTTAGTTCTGGCAAACACACCATAACATTCCATGGCTCTACGTCATTGTATATACTATTCTCCCTGCTTGGACTAGCTACCTCTCTCCATAAAGCTTGACTTGGTTTTTACAAAGATTAAATGAATGAATACATACTGAGTGCTCGGTAGAGGGACTGGCACATAGTAATCACTCAGTAAATGTGAGCTTCCTCTCTCTGACACAAACTCCTTCCATAAAATTAAATACACCTCCTCCTCTATGTACCTGTACCATGCACTATCTTTTCACACATCCTACTTTACTGGAAAGAGGCAATATGGTTGGCATAGTGAAGTAAGCCTTGGATTTAGAGTCCTTCTAAGTCCATTTCAATCCCAGCTCTTCACTCACTAACTCTGAACTTTCAGATTATGTAAGTTTCATGGCCCTCATCTCTACATCAGGAAGAACATTATTTTTCTGGATGGTTGTAAGAACTAGAATTAATGATTTTATATGGTACATGGTCAATAGAAGTCAGCAACTCTTGTATACTATTCAAATCAGTTACTATTACTACTGATTTCCTCCATATCAATCTGAAAGGGATTCAAAAACTTTTTTAATCCTAAAACTACAGGTTGAGTTCTTATGCTATTAATTTTTGAACACAAGTGAGTTCACAACCAGGAATAAAATCTAATATTCAAGAGTGTTATGTCTGAATTTGCTTTGTTGCAGAGTGCATTACCGTGGGGTTCTATTGTATTATCATTATTGCTATTAATTATTTACAACTTTATTATTATGTAGTTTCTTATTTACTCGACTATTATTGCCTTAAATAAAGACCATATACTTTTCATTCTAACTGAAAATAGAGACTAAGAGTTGAACTACTTGGGTTCAACTAGCTGAACTAGTTAAAGCACTTTACTTTAACCCCCTAAGTCTTGATTTCCTCATTTAAAATGAAAATGATAATAATAATCCCCATGTTATAGGAGAGTATTAAAGGGACTGATGCATGTAACAGAAGCTGGTACCTGGTACCTAGTAAGTGCTCATTAAAGGCTAGCAATTACCATCATCATCCTCTTGGTATTATCATTACTATGACTATTGTTGTTATTGACCTCAGCACCTATCCAATAGCCTATTTACATATTAGGCACTCAGTAAAACTCAGTAAAATTTTATAAAATCCCCTTAAAATTTGGAAGTTGTCATTTAGGTTAGCTTCCCAATTATAAGCCCAGTCCCCTTACAGGCATCTCCAGATGGCTGGGTGTGCAAGGATCACTCTATAATTGGCCTCAATTCCCCCAAGTCAGTCATTTTCTCAGCACCATACTGAGGGCCCGAGGCCCTCTCACCCAGCTACCTCTCCTTCCTCCACCTTCTTCCACCAGAACTGGCCAGCCTCGGGGCAGTTGGCTTCTGTCTGTCTCTCCCACCAACCCATGCCAAGGATGCTAGCCAGTCCTTTATTGGAGCCAGGTGGAGCTGGCAAAGCCAGCTGTTGCCCGCCTTGTGTTGCCTGGACTTGTGGATGCCAATCTTCTTCCTCCCTGGCTCAGGATAATTTTTGGCATCTTTGCTCTTCTCCACAAACCCCAGGCATGGGCTCCCAATACTTGAGATTTTCCTTGTGGGAATGGCATCATTATGAAAATGATAATCCTATCATTCATTCATCTATATTTGGTTGTTTGTTTTACTGAAAGTAGACAAATGTAAACAAGACATGGCACACTATGCCCTCCAGAACCCAAAGAAAAAAACATACAGATTCAATAAAAGGGAGAGAGTGACACCCAAAATATCTCAACAAGCAACGTCTAAGTCTAGGTGCCTTACACAGAATCCTCTAACTCTGGGCACCTCTTCTAGGAAGTTTCCATTTGCAATTATGCTGAGCCACTAGCCGATTGATCTCTCTTTAGAGGGGAAGTAGAAAAACAGAACTTAAGTGTTTTCAGCATTCAGCTCTCCTAACTGCTATAGCCACGGCAGGCTTATCTGGCGGGAGCTAGCAGGAAGCCTATCACCGCTTCATCCTAACTCTCCAAATGCTGGCAACAATTAAATGAATTCTTAAGAAGAGAATCAGAAAAGCAGGAGGCAAAATGAATGGTTTATCCAAGTGCTGAGGAAGGAGAGGCTGTGTATTCAAGATGGAAAGAATATAAATACACACACACATGCATATTATGTTACATATCTATAAAAATGTGAAATGTTATTTATTTTGAGAATACCCAGTCATTTCCATCTGTAGTAAGAATCCATAATAACATTCTCTGTTTATATAACTCTTTTCACCTCAAGAGATCCCGAATGCATTTCAGACAGCTCTATATACAAACAGAGGCCAGGAGCTCCGCCATCTCTGAAACTGGGGTGGGAGCCAGGCGGCAAACGCGTGTGCGGCTGCATTCATCTTGGAGACCGCTGATGAGAGAGGCGAGTGTTGGTCAAGGGCAGAAGGACAACCTCCACGTTCTTCAAACAGTGTCAGAGGGGCCTTCAAAGTCTGGGTGACACCTCAAATTTTGATAGCTAATTAAGAAAAAAAGCTGAGGAGAACTCCATTTATTTACTTTGGAAGGATGAAGTATGGTGTGGGGCTGGGCAAGGTTAGTGAAGCAGTGACTCCGGGGAGTACAAATAAATCTGAGGCATAGATCACAGAGTCTCCCCTCCAGCTTATATATTCTTATTACACTGAATGCGCTGATGATGGGAAGACACATAAAAAGGTAATATATGTTGATTCGTATATACCCGTATTTCCATCCACAATCTGTTTTCCCATAGAGGACTGACTGGATCACCTGGAATCCTCTTTCTTTTTCCTTCACCAATTCAGTTCACAACAGTTGGTCTGGCTTCCACATAATTCTCATTGAGAGAGAGAGAGAGAGAGAGAGACAGAGAGAGAGAGAGAGAGAGAGAGAGAGAGAAATAAGACGACAGCCATGATTCACAGAAATTCACACTTCTGAAACCAAAGCTTGACAGAAGAGTGTATTTCTACATGGCCCAGAGTATAATGCAGGGGAAACTTCTGAGTATCCAGAAAATAAATGAGAAAATGGCTAGTCCCTGCCTCCTCAAAATACTACTGACCAAATGCTCAGGATTGCACTCAAGATCCTTAAATCTTGCTTGTCTGATTTACAAGTGGGAAAAGAAAAACTTGTCCCTGGTGGTACAAATAGGAGATGGAATGGCAGAACATGTCCCACTGTGAAGAAAGGAGTAAAGAGATTCTGGTAGAGAAGTGGCCTGCCGAAAGTGCAGGGAAACCTTCCATTCTCTCCAGTGCCTTGGTGTCCCCAGGTTATTACAATCCTCCCACTGAGGCCCCCATGCCAGAAAAGTCCAATCTCCAAGCACAGCCAGAAACTCTATTTCTACTCTCTCAGACATTACATTTTCTAGGTCACATAACCTCAGGGACCTTCCACATAAACTCAGCAAACAGTATGTGGAGGCAACTGAATCCCTTAGGGCCTTCAGTTCAAAGCTGGGAAAGAGGGGACAATTCCCTGGTGCTGAACTCTTTGGGGCTCTACCCTGGAAAGGGTTATAGGGAGAGAACTGGAAGGGGCAGCAGGCCAACTGGGGCAATCCAAAAAGTTTTTGGGGAAATCATTCCTTCAAAAAAACATGCCTCCACTTGCCATGCAGCCTGGAAGAATCATAATTAAAAACAGTTTAGCACATTCAGAGCAGTCCACTTTAAGGAACTGTGCCCATGTAGAATCGGACTCTCTGGTGACTTCAGGTAGCAGGTAGAGCAAAAGTCCTACAAACTGGGAAATTGAGGCTTCGATAAGCCAAATGGCCTAATTACCTCCAAAGCTGGAGCTAGAGCTTTCTTACTGTAGCATTTTAAGTTCTTTCTATCATACCTAGCCCAAAGTTATAATCAGCAGACAGGACATTAAAATAGTTTCCCCCCTGAAATATCTGTGATAAACCCAGTGCATCATGCGAACCTTTGGAAGCTTTGGCCTTCATCTCTCCATTCTTATGAGTGGAGGCTAGACAGAGGGGAGAGACGGCAAGGTTCATAAGGACAAGCAACTTTTGTCTCATCTCCGTAGTTCTCATTTAGTTCTTTCTTATTTTTCTTCATACTATCCAAATATACATTTGGACAAAACAGAAAAGGAGACACTAACATAGGCAGATAGATGGATTGATGGATAAAAATTTGCTTTAAAAAACAGAGCCAGGCTCGGTGGCTCAGCACATAATCACATGCTTTGGGAGGCTGAGGTGAGTGAATTGCCCGAGCCTGCAGGTTCAAGACCCACCTGGGCAACTTGGCGAGACCTCATCTCTACAATAATAAAAAAATTAGCTGGGTGTGGTAGCGCACGCCTGTGGTTCCAGCTACTTGGAAGGCTGAGGCGGAAGGATCACTGGAGCCCAGCAGGTCGAGGCTGGGCTCCAGTCTGGGTGACAGAGTGAGACTACAACTCAAAAAACAAAACAAAACAGTATATTAAATAGTATTTCAATTCTGATGAGTTAAAAATGTTTTAAAAGGTCTTAAAAATAACCCTCAAATGGAAAAGGTGAGTCTTGTCCTTTGGTAGGACAAGGAAAGTTCAGGTAATCAAAGGTTATGAGTTCAGGCCTATAAAATTATCAGAGTACTAGAACCAGACAATATTTCCTGAATTTTCAGAAGGCATCATTCAGAAATAATAGAGGAATTATTCATTACACACTAATGAGAGCTCAATCCACCAAGCAAATCTAGGCTTACAGAGAAAGGCTGAACCCACCAGCAAGTTCAAGGACAGTCTGGATACTTCCAAGCATGGCAGGAACTCAGTGGGGAGCTGGCAGATTTGAAGAATGCTCCCAATTTTTTCCCAGCTATGGATGGCAACTGCATTTTCCACACGTTACTTTGGTGCCCCTGTCACAGATAACTCAGAGCTAGATAAAATGGCAAAGAGGCCCAACATGACATATTCTGAAATAAGGAATGGGTCACAGTGTTCTCTTTCTGGCCTTGAGGCAGATTTCACTCCCTGTTCTGGAGTGTTCTGCAGTTGTTGGCAGAGTTGACCATAGGAATAATCATCTTAAGAGATTTTCTTCAACTGAGTGGGATGGGAATTTGTTGCCTATTTAGAAAGCACATAATGCATGTATCAAATGGAAGTTCATTCCAGAGGAAGACAAAATAGAGACAAAGGAATGGCCTCCAAATGCCAGAACTGCCAAGTAGAAGCAGGGATGTATTGGTCAGTATAGACCAGGTTTGCAATACCAACAAACTACCTTGAAATTTCAGGGATGTAAAACAACAAAGCTCTTTTCTTCTCCCTCACTAGCTCTACACGTCCTTCTTTGATCTAAGGTGGAGGTGAAAGTTGAGATGCCCAGGTCTTTCAAGGGCACAGGCTAAATGAGTCTCCATTATCTATAGAGTCTCCTCTATTCATGGACAAGGAGAAGAGAAGCTTATGGTTCATTTCACATTGATTCTTACAGGTTTTTCCTAAAAGTGATCTAGCCTTCCCATGACCATTTTGTTGGCTGATACAAGTCACTCTGCCACAATTAACTTTTAGGGTTTGGAGAAAGCAAACCACATTTGGAAGAAGAACAAGAAATACTAGTGAATGACTTAGGAACCACCTTAGGAACAACCAGCAGGATATTTCTTCATTTGACTCCAGATGGCTGAGCCAATACTGTTGTGTACAAGAGGCAGAAAGTAGGTATCCAGTGAAGAAAAGGAAGAGCTTCCATATAGCAGCAAATTCCTTCTCATTGGTTATTCTTAAAAGAAACATAAAGACCTTCACTAAGAAATGCTAAGTAATCTCAAATATCTACCGAAGCCAGGTAGATAACATAATGTGTGAATCAGTCAGGGAAAAAAATATATGGGTTAAACATATGGGAATATGGTTCTATAAAGACATTTATTCTCTTCTATGTTTCTTTATACAAAATGGAGACTTCCCAATGGAATATTGAAAGGAACATAAGAATAAAGGAATATTCATTTACTTCAAAACAAAAACTGTGAGAGGAATGATAAATGGTGGCTGACACCCAGCCTTAGCCCAAGAGCCAATAGGGGGTGGAAAGAACAGAGGAAAATGGGAATGGAAAGGCCCTGTTGAAAAGGGAGCACAACTCTGGTTGACTGTTACCATGTGGTAAAACAAAAAAAATCAACATGGCCAGAATTTCCAGTTTTATTTTTTGAGAAAGACCAGAATTTTGATATGTACTTGCAATCTCTCATTTTTAAATGTTGGTGCAATTATTTTCAAAAGACACTCTATGTGCCAAACAAAATCTGATATAGACTGCATCTGGCCAATGGCCCACTAGTCCATGGTTCCACTAGAAAGAACAATTCTGTTATAAGTGTGGGTAAAGGGGGAAATGGGGAATTGTATGGTCTCTAAGATCTTCTTGGAAGTCTGGCAAATAGTACCTCTCTTCCACAATTCAGAACCAACTAAAAAAAGAAAAAGAAAAGAAAAAGGAGGGAGCAGTTGGGACCAAATAATAACCTTACATACTGAAGAAAGCAAGACTGGAAAGATGGGATGCTGAGCTTCCTGGAATTAGAGACTCTCATTTCCAAAATCGTTGGACTGGGTCAGGCCTCTCACCCTCCCTTCCTCTCCCCCCGCATCCACTCAAAGGATGGATATTCTCTATTGGCAGCTGGTTCCCTAAAGAGAGGGTCAGCAGAAGGTGCAGAGCTATCCAGGTTTAGTATCTCCTTCAGGAGCCCCTCCCCCCATCAGATAGCTCATTCCTCTTCCCACTAATGAGGGTGGGGAGGTGGGTGAATGAAGGAGTTGGCAGAGCCCAGGATTGCACAATATACACAATAGTGATGGGGAAGACAGGATCCCCCTCAATGGTTATTTCCAGCCAAGGCCACCTCTAGCACACAGTACGTCTTTGTGCAAGTGACAAAAAGGCACTCCACCCTGGCAGATGAATTGCAGAAAGGCCCTTTCCTCCCGGCCGATGCAGCCCCAGGCTGGGGCACGCAGCTTGGCAGTCAGCACCAGGGCTAGATTCCAGCCCACACTTGCCTACTCGGCTTGATGCCTAAGTACAAAAACCTACAACTGCCCATAGCAGTCTGCTTCAGACTCTAATAATCCTATCAATGTGATTCCAGATTCTTCCATCTCCAAAGTAACCACATTGTAAATAGCACCCACTCACTGTCCACCTCAAACAGTGGGAATTAATATTGGTCCAGGCTGTGTCAAGTTTGTGAATGGGGTGGAGTAGAAGAAAGGTTGGTTATCTGGCACACCCTGTAGCTGTTTTATTATTATTGTTCTCTCAATTTACAATCACAGAGTTAGTACAAATTTCCAAGGAATGAACAGCCATTTTTTCAGCATGTCAGAATTTAGCGAGGCTATAATCATTTCTTCACAATGTTTTCTAGTAAAGACTATATTAAAGGAGACATTGTTTTAAAAGTTTCCAAGTACAACTGTGACTTGTCCCAAATTCTTTGTATTCAAATGTCAGACTGTAATTGTTGGTTAAAAGCAAGGTTACCAGATGGGTTTTAAAATGCATTTCACATGAATATAGATTTAAAGAAAATACAGTTAACAGCTGGTATAGTTGAGGAAGACTACAGTTTCACTGTAAAAATAATAATAATAATACAATCTTCTTTAGGGGTGGGCACATTTCTGTGTCTACGATATAACACCTTCATTTCTAGAGTTCAACTCAAGAAGAAAGACATAGGACTCTAATTTAAACAAAACAAAACCAAAAAAGTGGAAAATTCTACTTATCAGAGGTGAGAGACATGCCCAAAAAGGGGAAAGCTGAATGAAAAACAAAGACTATTTAGTTCAAGCTGGTCTCACCGTAACATTTCATAACCAGGGAAATGCAATCAGCACTGTCTCCAGAGAAACCCACACAGGATGTTAGATTTCTCCATTCTTTCATATTTCTACTCAAGCCAGGTGCTTGAGGGAAAAAAAGAAATAAATGTTCAGAGCTATTTAGTTAGAAGTGGGTTCTTTCCTCTGCCACACTGCCAACAAACAGGATTCCATTTTTGCCAAGCTCTTTCCAGGTCACTGATGTGTTTTAAGAAAAGAAGGCAGGCATGACTGTCTGGTTAATCTGTAAAGGTCACTCTTTCAAAACTGTTTGCAATCTACCCATTCATTCATTCATACATTCAACTAATACTTATCAAGCATCTCTAAACTGGCATGAAGACAACTGCTTTATCAGTCGCACCTTCCTTTCCTCTGTGAGCACAAAGTATGCAACCGAAGTTGGTCTTACGTGTAGTTTAAAATTCTCACATATTTTCTCAGTCAGATGAGTAACTGACACACGTGTCCTTTAATAACTCATTGAAGAAAAAAGCAAATGAGCAAATAAATCCACTACATTCCACATGTAATTCTATGTGTGAAAAAACAAAAAGGGTAACATATATTTACAATGACCACTTCCATCTCAAAGCAGAGAGGAATTCTGAATACAGAGGGACTATTTGAAGCAGGTAAAGAAAAAATCCCCCCTCCCCCCCCGTTGCTACTGTAGTTATGTCCATCGCAGACAGAAGGCTGAGGCTGCACCCTCTAAAGCAATGCATAAGGTTTTCTTCAATTATCTTTCTAACTTTCTCTACTTGGAGACCTATAGGGTGAAAAGCAGACCCACAGATAAATATTCCTAACATAAGATGCCCATGATGATGAGCTTGCTTTCTCTTCTTCTCTCTTTCCTCACAAAGATAACAAACAGAGGAGGAAAGCGTGGCACATGGGGAAGTGGAGTTAAAATGTACCGCACGTTACTAATCCTAACATAACATTGGCAGCTTGCACCATCCCCCTGCCAAACCCAAATTAACACACTGCCTTACTGGAAGGCAAAGGCTGCAGCTATATTTATAGCTCAATTAACAAGTTTCATAACCAAACCTCCAGAAGTCCTAGGCAAACCTGACAAATGCTATGCATCTTAACACCACGGTGACCCTGCCAGAATGCCACCATCTTCTAACGGGGAACAACTCCTGCTATCACCTTGCGAGAACAATGATGATTGGCACTGGCCCATCTGATAAAGAGAGGCTGGCTGGGCAACTCGGCTCTTGTCAGGGGTACGTCTCGTAACAACTCTCAACCAACACACATACGGTGGATTCAAGCAGACAGCTAATTCTTCCTTCTGCAGACGATGGAAATGCCTGCTCCCCGGGAGCCAATGGCTGCAGAGAACGACTGCCATCTTATGACTCAGGAGCCTTGGTCCTTCCGGGAACAGAGTAACAGAAACACAGAGTACGTCACTCGGAGGGTATGATAGCTTCAAAAGAAGCAGAAAACCTCTTCACAATATCTTCTAAGCAGGTTATTTTTGCTAGAAGGAGAAAGGGGCTCTTCAGAGGATTATCAGTACACAGATGGTACTATTGGGGTGCTGTAAAGTATTTTTAAAATGGCCCTTGACTTGGAGCAAACGGCCTTCAGAGTCCTGGTGGGCTTTCCCTTTATTCAGGAAGACACAAATGTTCACATGTCACAGTGCACTGTCACGATGCGCCTGCATGTCTGCTTCCTGCATGGGGTGGTGAGCCCAGGCACAGAGGAGCATTCTGCAACATTATGTCCTCCAAGTGGTGAGGGTTCAGAATTTGTGGATGAGGAAATTAATAGATGGATTAATATATCAGTTAATCAATAAACAATACTATTCTCCCACACACTATCAGAACCCGTATAATCCTATAAGTCTCTGGCTTTAATTTTCAGGCTAGAATTAAATGTACTTCACGGACCATTCTCACATCATCATATCAACCAAAGTCCATCTCCAGCTACTTCTGTCATAGCTCTCTTCCCCATTAAGAGCTGGTTATTTAGGTCACAGAAATTTAGAAAACACTTTGCTGGTCAGGGCTCTTAATCCATTTCTATTGTTTGAAACCTTTGACTACCAACATGAGGGAGAAGTAAATGGCCAACTAAAAACACTATTTTAATATATCCAGGTACCTGACTGAATTTTAGTTTCTTTGTCTGTTTATAAAGGGGTTAATCTAGAAAGATCTTTAAGTCCCTTTTCAACTTTAAAATACAATGATTTTATTTTCCTGCCATCTAGTCACACAAACACATATTAATGGCATACTTCTTTGTTCTTCTTGTCTTTAAATAGTAATAGGAGAAGCTATTTTAAATACACCAAAACTACTGAATCTGGGAGAGAGAGCCTACATTCTTTTTGCCTCCTTTGAGATCTCATTGCCAGGCCTTCAATTCTCCAAAACAAGCTGCACTTTCCAAGGAACACAGTAGCCCACTTTCTCAGGACACCTTTGTGGCTGCTAAGAAAATACAATAAAGCTGCAAGTATGTGGTAAAGAGGATAGGACAAAGTAAGGTGCTGTCATCAAGGAAGACTGGAGAAACATCACTAAGGAAATTATGCCAAGGCTCAAAGATCTATTGCCTTGTCTGTCTTCTTCAGCAGGACCTGGAAAAAGATACTTTTGCAACAAGGACCATAAAGAGATGTCCACTGGCCAAACAGGGACCCAATATATGTTCAGTGAGCCAGGTAATGTGTAAATGCCTGGTTTATCACTGGCCCCCACCACTCCCTATGCCTTATACCCTAATCGTTTTCATGGTTCTTCTTTGCCAAACTCACTGTAACTGTCTTTTCCCACTAGAATAGAATGCTAAGTCTCACCAGTGTAAGATAGTCTTCTGTCTGTTCACTCTTATATCCAGAGCCTAGAAAAGTATCTAGTTCAATGTACATACTCTATGCATTTGTTGAATGAATGAATGAATGCAACTCCCTGCCAACTGCTCCCTCTCAGAGCTACCATCGCTCTCTCTTCACCCCACCACAATAGCCATAATCAACAAACACTAAGTACTGGACTCTGAACCAGGTACAGAGGATACTGAAATGAAAAATACAGAGTTCCTCATCTCAAAATGTTCACATTTTCAAGAAGGGGTCAGGCACAGCTATAACAAAGTAACACAATATCTTTAATAAAGGAGAGATGTTAAAAGTGCCTACGAAGAATTGAGAGGAGAGCAGGGAACACTTGCAATGTGTCTCAGGGCTAGTAGAAGTTCATTATCCAGACAGGAGAGGAAAGGCATTCTGCAAAGAGAGAATAGGTTAGGTGAAGTCACAGAGCTGTGAAAGTCCCCATGGACTTAAGGCACAAACTGCCTCAATCTAGGTAGAAGAGACAGCATGGAGGAAGAATGGCTGTGGTGACACTCAGAAGTCCTTGTAAATCCAATATTGTGAAGACAATCACCAGTCAATCTGTGGAGTTGAGATACCATTCTGTGGGAAAGAGATTCTATTAAAGTATTTCATACAGGTTAATTCCATGATTTTGCTATTGTGAATAGTGCTGCAATGAACATACAAATGCAGGTATCTTTTTTATGCATTGATTTTTTTGGGGGGTGGTAAATTCCTAGTAGTGGGATTGCTGGGTCAAATGGTCATTCAGTTTTTAGTATGAGAAATCTCCATACTGGTTTCCACAGAGGTTGAACTAGTTTACAATCCCACCAACAGTGAATGAGCATTCTCTTTTCTCTGTGATCATGCCAACATCTATTATTCTTTGACTTCCTAATAGTAGATACTGGGGACACCAACAAGGGAGAGGTGGGGTGGGAGACCATGGTTCAGAAATTACCTATTGGATACAATGCTCGCTATCTGGGGAATGGGCCATCTGAATAAACATGCACTTGTACCCCCGAATCTAAAACAGAAATGGAAAAAAAAAATTTTTAAGTACTTCATATAAGGAATGCCAGGAAGAGAATGGTGTCATAGAAAGTTACTCTGACATCACTGAGGAAAATAGCTTGACAGGAGGAGCAGCCAGGATGTTTGTACAGCAGCCCAGAGAAGAGGTGATGGGAGCCTAGGGTGAGTCAGGAAAAGGTGAGTTTCCTTTGGGAGAAATTTCTGGAAAAAAAAAAAACCTGAAGATTAACAAGTGAGGGAGAAGGATAGGTAAGAGTCAAGTATGGGGCTGATGTTCCTAGCTTGGGTAAACTGGAGAGATGGCACTGCTGTTGAGTGAAGGATAGAAGTAACTAGAAGGAACATGGTCACTGCATTGTCAGCATCATGGTCCATGGTGACTTTTATCAAGGAAGTTTCAGAAAACTGAAAGGATAGAACAACTGCAGTAGACCAAAGAATGAATGTGATATGAGGAATCAAAGGCTTGTATAAGAATGTGCCTTTTTCCCCCCCAAAAAAGAGAGAGAGGTGGAGAGAGAGGTATGCAGAGCACAGAAGATTCCCAGGACACCGAAACTCTTCTGTATACAATGGTGGTTACATGTCCAAACCTATAGAATGTATAATACCAACACTGAATCCTAAATTAAACCATGGACATTGGGTTATATTGATGTATCAATGTAGGCTCATGTATTGTAAAAAACATACTATTGTTATGCAGGAACTCAATGGGGGGAAGTTCCGCGTGTGTGAGAACAAGGATACAAGGGAAATTTCTGTACTTTCTGCCCAATTTTACTCTGGACTTTAAATTGCTCTAAAAAGTAAAGTTTACTCATTAAAAAATTCAGCAAAGGAAAGAGATATAAGTTGGTATCTTAAGAGGAAAACAAAGTCAGGAAAGAGAATGGTTCATTCTCTCTCTCTCTCGTCTCTGTCTCTCCAAATGAAGCATATGGATATGTGCATATGAGAAGTATTTTTAGACTGTGAAGTAGTCTATGAAGAAAATGTTTGAAAGAGAAAATATAGTTGATGCAAAAAAGTCCTCGGTAATGACTTAGAACAGTGCCTGGTGCATAGTAATTCCTCAATAAATGTTATGTCATTTCACTACTATAATATCCATCACTTTCTTCTTTATCGTATGGCAATTTAGGTGACTGCCCCTGCTCACTAATTAGACCATTAGCTCACATAGGAAGGTCTGTGACTGTTTAGAATATATGTTTCTTATAAGCACTTAGTACAATTTCTTGAGCAGAATATTCATTGATTCATTCATGCAAAATATTTATTGAAGAAATGACAGAATAAGAATCTACTTCAACCGGGCTCGGTGGCTCAGCCTGTAATCCCGCGCTTTGGGAGGCTGAGATGAGTGGTTGCCTGAGCCCACGGGTCGAGACCCACCTGGGCAGTGAGACCTCATCTCTACAATAAAAAAAAAAAAAAAAAAATCAGCCGGGCGTGGTAGCGCATGCCTGTAATTCTGGCTCCTCGGAAGGCTGAGGTGGAAGGCTCAACGGAGCCCAGCAGGCGAGGCTTCGGTGGCCGGGAGCGGCTACTGCACTCCAGTCTGGGTGACAGAGTGAGACGCCAACTCAAAAAAAAAAAAAAAAAAATCTACTTCAGGATGCCATTTTGGTTTTTGCCTTTATTTCAAGTATAACTTAAGCATTTTATTCTTACCTTTGAAGTACCACATAATGTATATTAAACAAATGACTTTGGCCCTCACAGATGGCAATGCTAAACTTGTCAGTGTCCTATAAGACTTAATCACATGTAATATCATTACAGGTCTAGAAGAAAGAGATTGAGGGCAATAGCTGGGCAGGACCAGAGACTCCATAGTGAAAAAATTGGGTTCTTTCTGGTTTTCTGCTCTGCTGGTTTCAGTATCGGTTTTATCCAAACACTGGCCTCCATCAGCATCACAAGGTGGCTGCAGTTATTGCAGGTGTCATATCCAGAGAACAAAAGACCATTTCATCCTAGATACTTTTCTTGTGAAAGAGATCCTTTCCAATAAACCCCCAGCAGACTTATCTGACCTCTCATTGGCCAGAATTGTGTCACAAGTCCAAACCTCATAGCATTTTTGGGTAGCTTTGGGGAATAGTGCCACCATGATTACCTTAGTACAACAAGGGACCACCCTTTGGGAGGAGAAGCAGCCTTTTCAAAAGTACATGTTCTGCAGAGGACAGTGGACCCCAGAACAAACAGGACTGTGTCTTGATGGACAAAGACATGGGGTGGACAGAGAAATGAATGATAGGTAGACAGTCAAAAGTAATTGTCAGACTTGAATCATAGCTAATACAATATGGGAGGATAAATGGATATAAAACAGCACCCATATAATAGATGGATATAACATTTGCTTTTCGAAGTTACTGCATGAACAAACAGATGATAGAATAGTAAAATCATGAACAGTTAAATAACTAGTTCAAGTTTCAACCAGGTGATGTAGAAGGGCATTGTCAAAGTGTTGGGAGATAACCACACGCATTGTCCTGATGTCTCCCAGATTCCATTGTGCAGAGAGAGAGAGTCTTCGTTTGTTCCACCAACACGTGAGTGTTCAGCCTATATCATACATAATATCAAAATCTGGAAATAAATGCTAATAAAACAGGTTCCCATCACTAAAAGAGGATAGAATCTAGAAGATTAATTACCAAACAAATAACCATTATATGTGTTGGTAGGTGCACGCTAACTGCACAAGGCATAGTCTAGCACAAACCTACAGTCGATCTTATTTGAGGGCAGGAAGGATTTTATAAAGAAATGCAATGTCTGAGTTGGAACTTAAAAAATAATTAGTTGCTTTCCAGATGAAAAAAGGACTAGGAAAAACATTCCAAAATGAAGAAACGTGACTAGGTACAGTAGTTCACATCTATAATCCTAGCACTCTGGGAAGCCAAGAGGGGAGGATTGCTTGAACCTAGGAGTTTAAGACCAGTCTGGGCAACATAGCAAGACAACATCTCTAACAACACCAAAAAATTAGCCAGGCATGTTGGCATGTGCCAGTAGTCCTAGCTAAGGAGCACAGGAGGTTGAGGCTATAGTAGCCATGATTGTGCCACTTTATTCTAGCCTAGACAACAGCATGAGACCCCAAACAGAAAGAGAAAGAAAGAAAGAAAGAAAGAAAGAAAGAAAGAAAGAAAGAAAGAAAGAAAGAAAGAAAGAAAGAAAGAAAGAAAGGAAGGAAGGAAGGAAGGAAGAAAGAAAGAAAAGGAAGGAAGGAAGAGAAAGGAAAGAAAAAGAAAGAAAGTAAAGAAAACAAAAGAAGAAGAAGCGATATCATGGCCGAAGGTGGAGAAATGTGAACTGATATTCTGCCCCCATGAAACCCCAAGTAGACCCAGATGTCTAGAGAATAGATTTGAAGGCGTGCAGATGGAGATGAGCAAGGAGATTTGAGTAGGAACTAACTAACGGAGGGCATTTGTGTGTATGTATATAAATTGAGATTTTATACAGTAACAATGAAAGCTGAACAAAGTGAATAGGCATTTAAAACTATGGAAGCTGGGTCAAGGAGAGATTGGGGCAAGAGCAAGACTGGGGCATGGGCATTCAGTTTAGAGATTGCTTCAGTAGTTCAGGCAAAAGCGTGATACTACTTGAACCAAGGAAATAACAGAGACTAGAGTAGGGGGAAGAATAAGATACTTGATGGAACTCATTGGAAATTTGAATGTGGGAAAAGAAATGGAAAAGTCTTGAATAATTGAATAGGTAAAAGCATAATCATGACAGAAAAAACACGAAGACAAGTTAAAACACAGGGCAATCAACACATGCTCGTTTGCCTGAGACATTCCCAGTTTTAGCACTAAAAGTTCTACATCCTGAGAAATTCTTCGGTCCCAGGCAAACCAGATGCTTGGTTACTACACAAGGAAAAGTAAATTTTGAGGAAAATTTGATAAGTGTAGCTTGGAAAATAATGCTTCCAAACTGACTGTACTGTAGAACATTCACATTACATCTACTTGGCCCCCAAATAGGCGACCAGTTCAGTGAAAATTCGACTAGCTAGCATTCACTATGATTTTAAAATAGTTTTCCTCATTTCTACTCCATCTTGTAGATATCACAACACAGCCTCCACACAGTTAATCTTGGGGCAACCTAACACAAATGGTTAAATGACCTTTCTCCGCTGGGGTTCGCAGTCTGCAGATACAACATAAGGGATGATTGATGGACGCTTTTTGAGCCATATATGCAAATTGCTAAAAAAAGTTCTTAAAAGGAATACATACTGTTATAACCTATGGTCATTCTATCAAAGGGGCCACCATCTGTTTTCACTGCCTACAAAATCATTATTCATCACAAAACAGAGCAATCCTATGCCTTATTAATCTTTGTAACACAAAGCCATGCCTGCACTGTACATACATAAGCACTCAACAATTTGTTGCAAAAGTGAATTGTGTTAAGCCTGTAAGTGGACACATTATGCTTATTACACATTAAATCAAAACAGTTACGATCTCTAAATTCTATTATCTATTTTTTAAAGAATAAGAATTTGAAAACAGTATGCAAGAAATCTTAGGTTTGAACTACAGCTCTGAGAAGATTCTAAACATTCAGTTTAGTTCGGTAAAAGCCTAGAAACAGTATGACAAGGAGGAAGTTACATTGAATACATTTATTTGTGCCTGAGACCAATATTGCCCCACCAATAGCGTGCTCTATAAATTAACCCAGTGTTCTGAGAGTCCCCAAATGCCTTATTTAAAACAATAGGGCAGACACTGAGGATGCTGTTCAACTTTTAACTTAGCAATTCCCATTACTGATTTAAAACAGACCTTTAGTGTTATTTTAACATAGGTTTTTGGATTTAATTATCTTAAATGTCTAAAAGAATGCATACAATTCCCAAACTGTTTATCTCTTTTATGGTAAAATCTCTTCCCCTATCCCTAGAAATCTGTTTTAATTATTTAATCAGTTTGGCTGAAACTCACAAAGCATTAAATTGTTAGTTGTTACTTAACATTCCTTATAAATTGCATTTATTAATTTCTGGATAGAGACTTGTCCATTGCTACAGTAATTTAAATTAGTACCACATGGTTACAGACCGCTGCTGAATGATGATTAAATCTTTGGGGCAAATTCAGTCTTTTAAGATATTTAAATGGTACTAGAGATAAGCTAACCAAATTTGGGTCCAAGAAGTTACAATTTATCAAAAATGTAATAAACCATGGCCAGAATATTCATCGTAAGCAGCACATAATGTGGTCCATGAAATGACATTTTAGCATCTCTCTCACTGTGGTCACAGTGAAGTCTGCTGACAGTGCAGACACAGCAATGCTCCATTGATATTTAACAGTTCCTATCTACAAGGTACTTTGCAATATTGTGGCTTTTTTATACACTCAAGTCCTCCTGATACTCTATCAGTCATTTTGTTATTCGACATGGCGACATATTCCATTCTTAGTGCTTTAACTTCACAGGTGCAAACAATCAACATAGCGCACAACCCTCTGGAATCTTAGCAACAGAAGGAGGAGATGTAGGGCCCTGGTGGCATTTCAGAAGGGCAGAAATCGCTAGGAAAAACAGCTCTGCAGGGACGATTGCCTCAGTTACAGATGATGAGGGGGAGGCTTTGGTAGAGTTAAGTGCCCCATCCCAGGTCACAAAAGTAGAAGGGGCTCTAGAACTCAGGTTTCCTTAAGCCAGAACGACCTCTCCAATACTTTTTACCCCTTACTGACTTCACTCAACTATTCAACTCTAGGCCTGAAACTTGCTTGGATCATTGATCCCAGGGAAACCACTGGGGAAATCAAGTGAAACAAATGAATTCTCCCCTTGCTTCCAAATAATTCTGAAAAATTAAAAACACAGAAAGAGGGAGAAAGGCAGGGGACAGGGGAGGCCATAAGGGCCTCCTACTGGAAAGACTGACTGAAACACTCAGGTAAAACAGCAAAATCAACTCATAAAATAATAGATTCATCTTCCTGCAGCTAAAGATAAATATTAAATAATCCTAGGTGCTGCTGGCTGAAAATTAATTTCTGTAAGGCAAATAGTGCAGTACGTATATGTGTTTCAATTTCTGTTTGGCAAGGTGCCTATTTTGAGCATCCTGCACAGACCTTTGAAGTACTTGGACTGCTCTGATAACGCCGATGCTTAAACAAGAATTGTTTCCTTGAGGCTCCCAAGCACTGTACAAAGTCTGTTTTGGATCGTCAGGCTCCCAACTAATTCCAGTATTCAGCCTAAAAACACAACATCTTTTAATGCATTAATGATACATTGCAGCCCTTCTGAATTGAATTGTGCCAGAAGATAGGACTGACATTAACTTATTAGAGGAGTCACAAAGTGCTGAACCGCTGCAATTTGTGTTTCCCAAATTACAGTCAGGTGCAGTAGTGTGGGGCAGGTTGAAACAGGATACAGAGTGAGAAAAAAGCGCTTCAGATAGAGCCCTCTAATGATTAATTTACAATAGAAAGAAGGAACAAAGGGCAAATAGTACATTGTATTCTAAATCATGAAACTATTAGAGTCATCCTGCCTGCTACACTTAGACCATCTGAGAGCCAAGCCGCTTTATTGTTCCAGTTGTCTTAATGGAGCTTCTTTAAAACTGGTGTTTGGCAAATCACATAAAATGTCTCTCGGAAGCACACTCCCACTCAGGACTACCTCCATTGGAATGTTCAGAAATGTTAAAATACAAACATCCACTAAAACAGTAACACAAATCCACAATATGAATTCTTTCAGAAGTTCCTTAAAAGTTATCATCACTTTTATTTTTATCATGAGCACTTACCCTGAAAGAATCTTGCTAGTATCATGGGGGTTAGAGCATATAATAATCTGGTCCAAATAAAGTGAGTTCTTACTGGTATGGAAAGAAAAGGAAAGGTGCCAAGGAGCCAAAAAATGGAGACAGCTTTACTTCCAGGTCTACTCCCATTCTTTCTACAGAAAATTTTGTCTGAAATTTGGATTTATAAATGGGATAAAAAAAGTGACTTCACTCAGTTTGATATTCTACCAACACCCCATGCCTCTTTCCAGAAGGAACACACCACCCAGCACACTGACCAAATTCTAACCTGCATCCCTGCATTCTGCCTTCTTGGAATACCTCCTAGAACTTCATCTGGTCTTCATTCCATGTTGCAAATCAGTATGAGCTGCTGGACGCATGGATATTTCTAACAGTCAAGCTATATGCTCTTCTCCTGTGTAGAGCATGGAGCTGAATGAGGATGTTTAGCATGCAGTGTGGCAGCTGAAACCAGCATGTAGAGAAGAGAATCCAAGATTAAATGTAATCTCACAATGAGAGACGGGAGAGATCCCCAACTTCAGAGAATACCTGAGGACACAGAGCTAAGAAATGTTGAGAGAATGAAGTGTTTCTTATTGTGTCCTTTTTTTCCTGTGCTTGATTTATTTTATAAATCAATTAAGGGGAACACTCTTAAATCTTCAAAATAATCAAGCCTTCTTTTTCTCCCACTCTCCTACTACTTTCTCAAGGTCCAGGGGTAGCTAGGAGGTGCTGCCTACAGGCCCATTAATGCGCAGCATTTCAGTCACAGGGAAGAACATCTCCCCTTGCCATCATATGATAAAAGTTCAAAATGCAAAGACATCCATGGGCTGATGGAAAGTGGGATAAATTTTTGAAGAAAGACTTTTAATGGGGGATGGGGACCTGTGGCAGGGAAGAGGGATGGAGGAGATGAAAATAACAGAAGCACACTTGCTGGAAAGAGGATAGAGAGCAAGAGAGACCAATGGAAAAGAAGAAAGCATGCAGACAAAACAAACCAGGGGAGGTCTGAGATTCATTTTATTCTTGACAGGCCCAGATTTCTCTTTTCTAATGACAATTTTGTAAATGTCTATGCTTTGTTTTTGATTAGTAGTCTACTTAGAATTATCCGGCTCTCACTGGCCATCTGAACTTATTTTGCAAACTTTCTTGGTACATTTCATGACCTAATATTTATTGAAGAGCCCAGCATTACTAGACACTGTGATAGTCACCAGGGACCTAGCTGGGAACAGGACCAGCATGGTTCCTGCCCTTCCAGATCTCATGTCACTATAGCAGCATTTGATAAACATTGTGAGGCAAGGGTCCCCAGAGGAAGTGAGAGCTAAGATGAGACCTTCAGGATATGGAGAAATAAGTCTGATCATCTTTGGAGTCTAATCTCACCATTTTTAAGATTAGGAGTCTCCTTCCTGTCCTGGTCTTACTGCACCATGATGAGGCAAGTAAGAAAATATGGCTCCACTTGTGAGGATAAGCAAAGCTTGTGAGAGAGCAGAAAATATACTGTGTCACCAAGCCTAACAGGCCAAAGAAGATGCCAGCTGAAGGGGAGGGTTCAATGTTGACCTTGAGTTTCTAAAACATTCCAGGAAAAATGTGTAGCTGTGCCTTCTGAGTCACAAAGCCAATACTACTCATACCCCTGCCTCCCCCTCCCCCTGGTAAAACGCATTAAAAAAAAAAAACCCAGATGCAAGTGGCAGTTAATAAATTTGATGTTCTCTTCTTCCTTGTGTCAGTTGGCATTGTGCTCACCCTACGCCTTGCTTCATTTGGTAATACAGTCCCCGTGGCTCTGACTCTACTGCTGTATCACCATACATGGCAGTTGAGTACAAACAAGTCTGTCAGGAGTGAAAGAACTTCAAAAATGAATGCTACTAAAATCTTTGTTTGACATTTGTAGTTTAGGGTAAATCAAACACCCAACTCTACATAGGTGGATAAGCTTGCTACAAAACATGCCTGGAATAGCAGGGAATTAATCTGACCTCACACCTTCAGTAAGGGTTATTATTTATGACTATCTTTGACCATATTCTCATGAGGCAGAATACTTTAAAGTATAAAAAATGCAATCATCCAAGTGCTTCGACTATCTCATGTCCAATATCTGTATGGCTGGGGGAAAAATGAATATTTGCCCTTATGTACGAAGTATCTGGAAGGTGGAGGCAGTAGATTGTTCACTTTTGTTTAGATAGGTTGCTGTCTGTTATACATGGGTTTAATTATTTCCCCCATTTGCCTTTATATGCACTTTCACTCCTGTTGTGTGAGGGTTTTACTGTTATTATTTTTAATCCCAGAAAAAAATGAAAAGATTCAATACAGAAAAAGCACAAATGCTATAAAATCTACTGTAATAATGTGTTCAGTAGGAACCATGGTCATTGCAGGGTAAAGTTGCACACCTACTCATTCTTTTGTGATGATCATGTTTTTACTATTTCAAATTTAATACTTTTTCTAATATATTATATGTTACCTCCCATGTATTTAAGCTGTACTTAAAAGCATGCTAAGAACTGGTAATTCTTTAATGGTTGTTCACTTACAAGCGATTGTGGGTCATTACACAATCATTTAAAGGGCATTAATGAGAACCATTTAATGGTTTTAGTAGAATATCATTGTAAGGGACAGGGGAAAAGTTACTGGCTGTAAATTTTTATGACCATTTCTTACAAAACGTATTACTTTAAAGATTTATGTATGTAACAATGAGTACAATAAAAGCCATACTAAAAATAATTTGAAATCAAAGTAATGCATATAGATAAGTCTTTCTTTGCTGCTATTGGGTAGGCCCTTTTGGAAAAATCTTTCCTTTCTCTTTCCTTCCCCTTCGCCTTCCTCTGCCTCTCATCTTTCCTCACACATCCCATTTTCTTTCTTAAAGGATACTTTAGTACCATGAAAGATTTTGTTTTATGAAAATGATTAGAGAGTGAAATCTTAATATGTTTGTAGCTGGGGATGTGGTAGACAGAGAGGGTAAACACAGCAGGACAACATTGCATAGGAATGCCCCAAAATGGAGTGAATCTTTGTTTACAGACCTTCCCCCCAATATATCACTAGTTTAAACTATTTCCCAGCATATACCATAGGACTAAAATAGCAAATTCAATACTTTCTAGGACATCACTCCCTGAGGTAGGACAGGGAACTAAAAAGGAAGAGGAACCAGTCCTGGTAGTATACCCATGGAGATCTGTAAAACACACACAGAAATCAGCCTCATGCATGCCCAGAGGGGCACCATACATCTTGCTCCATGCAGCTCACTTCTTGAAAAGAAATGGGTATTTGAGAAGCTCACTCTACTGAGGGAGTAACCTTATTAAAGTGCTTTAATAACACAATAGTCATCGTATTATGCCTGGTTTTGTCCATTTGTGATTCTCGTGGAATACATAATGAATAAGACAATGCCCCTTTCCTAGTATTCTTGCATAAGCAGGAGGATATTTCTAATTAAAAAGGCAGAGTTAGTTCAGCACATGAAATGAACAGAACTGTATCTCTAGAAATGCCGAGATTTTACTATTTGCATTAAGTAACGCTTGTATTTCTCTCTGAATCTAGCCCAATACCCATTACCAATAAGATGAAGATTTAAGATAACTTGGTCAAAAGATGGTGAATTACAACTTTTAATTAAAATGTGGAAAATAGTTGCTTTAAAATAAACATGATAATACTTTCATGAACATTAATTTTTTATGGCGTGAACAACAAAAGCGACCTGAATATTTTAGAATGTGACATTATAAAGTCAGGCAGGGGATTTTTAGAAAGTTATGTATGTCCCAGAGAGAAGACTGTGCAGTTGCTCCTCTCATTTCTAGTACCCTTGGAATCCTCAGCAAATGCAACCCACACATCTGGATCCACAGTGACTTTTTTGTACTCAGCCATTCTCAGGTCAAGCCAGTGATGACTAGGATAGTAAGATGGTAAGCATGTTTGGGATTTACACAGCTTATTGACCCCAAAGAGCTATTCAATACTGTTTTTTGATATTAGGGAGGAGAAGAGTTGATTTCTTAATGTCAACTTAAATATTGACATGAAAAATGACTTTAATAAATAAATCGTTTTAATGCAGAGTTGAAATATTGTTGATACTATGTTTAAGATTGAATATAGCAATATGATTGAAAGATTGGTGATTTTGTATGTGTGTGCTGCAGTTAATTTCACCATAATTAGTTTATATTCATGTAGACGTAACTGCACACATCCTAAAAGTATCTTTTACTCTTCCCCTAAAGGGTACTGTTACTATTACTATTAAGTCTTCCATTACTGAGTATGTGTGCAGTCTTCTTCGTATCATTTTATTCATGCCGACTCTTGCCAAGAATGATCACCCACATACACTGTCTTGATCAGTTCTTCAAAAACGCCTTCCTTGACCACTCTAGCCTAAGCCCTGACTTCAAAAATCTAAATATACCACTAAATGATTCACTTAGGTGAGCAATGGTGTTTCACTGGGAAGCCAGTGCTGCTCGTTCACCTTTTGGCAGGTCAATCATTCTTTGGGATTGGTTGTCTTCCTCATTTATAAAATAAGAAAATAACCATGCCTGCCTTGTATGGCTGTTGTAATAATTACATGAAACACACATATAAAAAAGCATCTGGAATAGCTCGGTTTCATAATAAACATTATTTCTCCTTCCTTCTCACTTTCCTTACCTTTTGAACTCAGAGAAATTTTGGGCTAAGCCATTCAGATGTAATAATTTATTATATTTACTTACTTTCTTGTGACTTTCAATGCTTTGTTTTGTGGACTTTCATTTTCCATGATCTCTTTCAATTGTTTTGTCTATGGTTCCCCAAAGGAAGGAACCCTTATTTATGTAACATCATATTCCCTGCTTCATCTAGCATAGTTCTATATGCACAGTTAGGATCAATAAATATGTATTAGAAGAATGAATATTAGTCTTTCTCTCTAATGTTTGTAAAAA
This sequence comes from Carlito syrichta, assembly GCF_000164805.1. Classification (NCBI taxonomy): domain Eukaryota; kingdom Metazoa; phylum Chordata; class Mammalia; order Primates; family Tarsiidae; genus Carlito; species Carlito syrichta. Next base: position 309,490 of record NW_007246977.1, read on the forward strand.
AAAAAAAAACAAACCCGAAATTCTCAACAAAAGATTCTATCCTCTAGAATACTGAATATGGCCAAATTTATATACAAGGTAGAGAGGAGGCATCAAACTGTTTTCAGTTTATTTCTTATCATCTAAGCTGCATAGCTGCATGAGATAACATGTGGTACTAACAAAGCAAAGATTATATAGTTGCTCCTAGTGTGGGAATGTCTATTTTACAGAAAGCATGTCTCTACACCTAAGAACTGTATCTTTGTACTTCTGGGAAAGTATAAAGAACAAAAACAAAAGACTGCTAATGACCACAAGATGGACTTGGGAAGTGAGCACTGAGAACAGACACAAGGAAAAATAAAAATGAAGTCTCATGCACCACAGATGGAAAGAAGATGGCCATGCTGTCTTGGCAGTTAAAGGACAATGCATTTGAACATTTACCATTTGACTTAGGAGCTTCCTCCCATCAGTGCAGTGGGCTGTAGTTCATCTAAACAGCAGAGCAGAGTGGTTATCAGTTCAGCCTCTAGTGCCAGATAGTCTAACTCTGGTCTGTCTCTTCGTCCAGTTACACAGCCATACTGCCTCAGTTTCCTGACTGGTAAAATAGGAGAATAATAGTTCTTGCTTCATAGTACTGTCATGAGGTATAAAGATGGAATGCACACAAAGCTCTCTCCACAGCACCAGGTATAGAATAAGACCGAGACCCCTGTAGGGATTAGCTATGAACATGGCAGGTTGTGCATCACCTCATAATAATTCTGATGTCATGCTCATTTCCTCTATTCAACTCTCTGGCCTTTTATAACAAGCAGGCCCCAAACAGCATGTCGAGAAATCCTGAGACCGTACTGACTACCTGGGCATTCCTTCCTCTCCGTTGGGGGAAACGAGAGAAATGCAGCAGAAGAAACATTACAGGGGGCAGATCCCCAAGTCCTTTCTACAATTGCTTTTATACTTTTAAAAGCAAATTAACACATGTGTGTCCCATTTCTGGGATGCCCTGTGCCCAGGATGCTCTTAAGTGGTACGTCCGGATTTAGAAGGCATCAAACTAAGAGCAAAGCGAGAGAGACACAACGAAGAACATGCTCCCCAAGAGGTGAGGAAGCTTACTGAGATGAAGGAAAATAGGGGGACACCGCTTCAATATCTAAATTACAACCAAGCAAGAGTAATTAAATGCATTATGAAGTCCGAATGTACAATTTGTAACAAAGTTGAGCACTTAGAATCACAATGAAATGTTGGTGTTGCCTCCAGACATTATAGATCTGACTAGCAGCAGAAAAGTAACGATTTTGTGAATTATGCTGGGAGGTTTGCTACATCCTTAAAAGGTATGCAATATTATGTGTCATCTGATTTTGATGCGATTTCTAGAAAGAGAAAGGTAAGTTAAAAATAGAGATTCCATTTTAATACACGTTTACTCTTGCCTTTGTCTGGAGTCCAAAAACGACAACATGTTCTTGCCATTTACTGCAGCAGCATTATTTTTGTATCAAGTTTGAAACCATGTGCACTGCCAAGGCACCCCTCCAAGAAGGTAAGCCCAATATTCCCATCCATCACATACCCTTCTGACTTTTTTTACTTAAGGGCTTGTCATTTCAGTGGGGGGGAAGATCCACCGAATACCAGCCACGTGGAGTTTTATTCCTTCATGCTGTTTGTGATAAACTTCAGGGGACATATTTAACATTCAACAAAAAATGAAATTTCTGGGGCCACCACAGCAGGAGGATAATATCACCTCTCTTACAGCAGTACCGAGTTTTCAGACTGCCAAACAGTCCAGGCACAGGATGTCACAAAATGGATCATTTCTGGGGGAGTGGTGGTGGGTAATTTCTGCAAACTTCTAAACCACTCAATGTTAATCTGCTGCTCACTCCCAATAATAATAATAATAATAAATAATATTATGCTGTTCTTCTTAGGTATGCTGTTGTTGCTGCTATTGTTCTTTGTCTTCCTCTGGGAAGACAGAGCTGTTCACCTTTTGGCAGGGTAGTCATTCTTTTGGATCACAGGGTATCATTTAGCCAGTTTCTCTGAGTTGCTAAATTGCCAAGAAAACCCTGGGGGTCTGGGCTTCATGCCTGGAGGAGGCACAGTTGGGGCAGGCTCAGGGTGTGTGCCCCTACCTTTCCCCTGTGTTCCCTTGGCCTCATTTCCTGCAACATGGAAAAAGAAGCAAAGGTGCCAGAACCCAGTTTTGTCACCAAAGTTAGTTTAACCATTATTTCTGAGGACCTAATAGGCCCCAGGTCTGTGCTAGGGTCTGTTCAGAGATGAAGGAGTTCAAGTTTTGGGAAGCAAGTTGAGATCTAGACACATTCTATTCACACATACACACACACAAACCATCCAGACTTAAAGAGCACGGGGTAGAAATGTCCTCAAGCTCTCCTGTCCTTAGATATGTGTTAGTACGGCCCTAGCAAAGCCCTAGGGAAAGTGCAGTTGCTGGGACATTAACCAAGATATTTGGAGATCTCACTTTTCAGCTGGAAGCAGGAGAGCAGGGACAATGTTAATTGCAAGAAAATGAGCAAAGAAGCGGGTTTTAACTTTCATGCTCTAACAGGGCAAGAGAGGGAGATTACAAGGAAAGCACAAAGGCAAATGCATGAAGCCGTCTTCTGCCTCCCAAGGGAGGGAGATGAGCATCACAGGATTTGCTGCAGAGGCCCACGGCCAGCACAATCTATTAAATAGCTCAAGTTAGTCAATGTGGAAGAAATTTTTAGACACACATGCCCAACCATATGTGCATGGCCAAGATTTAAAATAGAAAAGTGAGAGACTGTTGGATGACTGAGGATTTTTCCCTTGCCAGGAAGTCCTCCTTAAGGATTTCATAGCTTGCAAAAGAGAATTGCTTGCCAGACAAGCCAAGAAAAAGACACAGAAGATTGGGACCTGCTTCCTTAATGATGAAATGTCACGCTGCTATGTAAATCAACCTGAAGAAAAGAGGCAGGCATGATTAAGATGGCTTTGCAGAAACAAGAGAGGTTTCTTGACATCTCCTCCCTAAACTGCTTTAATTCCTCAAATCTCAGGGCTGGAGGCACATACACAATGAAACCTTATGGCGGTTGCATTGGGCAACAAGGGAACACCTGTGTCATAGAATTTCTGTGTCGCAATGTAAAATTACACTATGTGGCCACAATTAATGAGGAGCAAATTCCTTCTATTGTCAAGTTAGTGGCAGATCAAAGAGCTGCCCCACTGGGTTGCAGTGTTTTTTGATGTATGTAGAATGAGACAATGACAAAATGAGATAGATCCCATTAGCCACATAAGTATCAGCTTTAACATTTTACAGTTACTCCAGATAGGTGTTTTTTTAAGGGACATTTTATCAGACATCCACCTCAGGAAGCCTGTGTCTCAGTTCTTCTCTCTGCTTCCCCTTCAAGCTCTTGTTCTCCTCTTCAGTCTCCGGAGACCATAGGAAAGAACTTAGACAATATACCATAACATAGTATGGTGTAAGAAACACTGATATAGCCCATGATGGCCAATGTTTGTATATGTAATCACCCAATAGATATGGTTGAAGATATTCTTGTCATTTGGGATAAGCGGATGATTTGGGTACAGCATAAAAAATAAAGCTATCCTTTGATACTTCAGGGCTCTGACTCTAGTGTCATTTGCTGTGTGTTATGTGTTTCACAAGAATTATAGTAATATCTTCTATAACCCAGAAAGTGTCCTTCTAAATCGTGCCATCAGTTTTCAATTCACTTAGATTCCTATAATTTTATGACAAGAGGGGACTTTAGATTTGATTTAATCAAATTCTGTCATTTTACAGAAGAGAAAGGTGAGGCCCTGAAATGTTAAGTGAGTTGCTATATTACAAAGTTACTTGGTAGGTAAGTCAGGATGCATTTCCTGGTCCTTTGACTTCTAGTATAGTACTCCTAATACTATACCGTTCTTCATTGTCATGCTGTATAATTACTCCTGGGTTCCTAGGAATTACACAGATCTCTCTACCAAAAATCTGTCTTCTTTTTAAATCTCCTCCTTGTAAATGGAGAGTGATCTCTGATGACACACCAGAAAACAAGAATCCCCTACCAGACAAAATGAAAAGATGCATTGCCACTGATGGAAAAAATCAAACCGAGACTGAGTTGTATTCACTATCATAAGCGCATTATTAATTCAAGCCAGAAACAATTTTGTATTATAAAGAAAGCATTCATATGATAAAAGACCAGCCCATGGACTACCTGGAGAATACCTGTCAACCACAAATGTCTCCATAGAGTAAGTAGGAATCACTGTTCCATAGTCAGTGATGTGGCTGCCACACTCTTCCACTGGGGTCCAACCAAATAATCACCTCCACTATTACCACCAGCCAATGTTGGTGTGCTGTCTATAGAAAAGATCGACTAAGTGCCAGGAACTAGCAATTTTTATTTACATCCCAGCTGTAAAAGAGATAGAAAATGGAGCCTACTTACCTATCTCCCAGAGAGATAGGAATATAACCTCATGCTAGAAGATGATGCCCATGGGTCTCTAGGGAAACTCATCCCACAGTCTTCTAATCATGCCAAATATTTCCATAACCCATTGGATACATTTTGATTTCCAACTTTCTTATCAACTTCAACTGTTCAATAAGGTTACCATAGGGAAGTCTTCTAAACCCCTAAAAAACTGGGGGTCTATTGCTCTTGGGAATCTCATCACCAAACCAAACAACTTGGCTTTCCACTCCATTTTTTTTTTCCTGCCTCTGCCACATGGTGCAGGACAATGGAAAGAGCAATAAGCCGGAAATTCAGAGATGTGGGTTTCAATCCTGACATATTAGCTAACTACATCGTTTTAGGAGAGTCACTTGATCCTTCTTGACCTCTGTTTCTTCATCTGCAAAATGGAAACATTGAAGGAGATGGACTCAGATGTTTCTTGAAACTTTAATATTCTGGGAATTTCTTATAGCACAGGGCTATTGCCAGACAGAGGATATCAGAGATTATGAAGTCCTGACAGATAAGGTTTAAAGTTTTCTTAATTATAGTGTCTACCAAATCATGAGCACCCAGTAAATAATCAACTATCAAGGGAAAGCATTCCAGTACTATTTAATGCTCTGCAAGTTACTGTGAAATACTAATGTCAAGTACTAGTGATGGCACTTGAATTACCGTATGTACTCAGGTAATTACTGTATGTAATTTGCAAATATGCGACAGCATGTACATTGTAACAATAAGGATAACAATACAGTTGATAACAACTTAGGCTTGCTTAAGATTATTTTACTTAGGGTTTCAAAATGTTTCATAAACATTGACTCATCTATTTTCCGAATACCAATAGTGCAAGTTACAGCTGGGGACAGAAAAAGGGAGGGAGTGAAAAGTGTATATCCATACTTTGGAGATGGGCAATTGAGGCCCTGGCAAAAGTACTGATTTCCCCTGGGTGACACAAAGCCAGGAACAGACCTGGGAATGTGGGCCCAGTTTCTGGGTTTGCAGCCTACTGCTCAGAACACAGTCTACCCCAGCTCTCCAATTTACTGTACAAAGTTTATGACATGGCATTACCCAGGCACTTTAGGGTGTCAATTTCCTTTACAATTTTATAAAATATCATTTGGAAGGAGGAAGAAATTTATGCTTGTGCACTAAGAGCTCTTCTGTCTGCTCACTCTCTTGGGAAAAGAGTTTGTTTCACCTGAACAGAGTTGCAAATACAAGGCACACAGTGAAAGCCATGGGGTTTGTTTCTAATTTAAAGAATGGCTCTGATTTGGCTACATGTTTTAAGCAGGCACTGTATAATACAAATCCACTGAATTCACTCAGACGGGAACAAGTCATGCCATCCTAATACTGTCTAGAAACCAGATATATAGTTACGGTTTTCTTTTTCTTTCCTTTTTTTTTTCCCTCTTGCTGCACAAAATTAGTTCCTTGGATACCAAGATTCTAGAGGCTCATTGTCTTGCAAAATATTCAGGTGCCTCACAACAATCTACAATAATAAACCACCAGTGCTATAGCAAAACACAGATAAAAATGTAAAATATATATATATATATATATACACACACATATATGCATGTATACATAAAATGAAATATAGATGTGGTACGAGAAAGTGAATCACAAACACAAATAAAGAGAAACCAGGTAGGAAGGCAGGAAGATAGCTTCCCTTCCAATCATGTGAACTGAGAAATAGAATGGATGCTCATTAAAGTCGTTTACCAGGACTCCAATTTGTTCTGTGATTAAGAGGTATCGGTTAGAGGAGATTGGTAAGGGAGATCAATATACTTGTCTTCATTCTTAATTCTTCTTTAATGTCTCTGTCTCCACAGGGCAGCTGAATCAGAGATGTAGAGTAAATCTTTATCCACCAGGTGGCTACACTTCTGGGGAGGGGGGAGATGGTCTGGGCTATTTAAGATAAATCAAGTTGATACCCAGCTCTCTTTGACCTCAAACTCTCAAGTTCTGTTTAAGTGTTGTTATGTTTGACTAATAGATGTGACAGGAATGAAACATGGATAATAATACAGTATTGGTTGGAGTTATGAAGAACATCAGTGCTTGATCTTAAAAAAATGATGGTAAGCCGGGCTCGGTGGCTCAGCCTGTAATCCCGTGCCTTTGGGAGGCTGAGGTGAGTGGATTGCCTGAGCCCGCGGGTTCGAGACCCGCCTGGGCAGCGAGACCTCATCTCTGCAATAAATCAAAAAATCAGCTGGGCGTGGTAGCGCACGCCTATAGTTCCAGCTCCTTGGAAAGCTGAGGCGGAAGGATTGCCGGAGCCCAGCAGGTCGAGGCTGCGGTGGCTGGGAGTGGCCACTGCACTCCAGTCTGGGCGACAGAGTGAGACTCCAACTCAGAAAAAAAAAAAAAATGATGGTAGAATGTCATCTTTCACACCGAAGCACCTCATCAAGTTAAGGGAAATTCTTACTTAAAGCTCAGTGGTGCCATTATCTGAGACTCATAGCAACAGGATATCCACCTTCTTCTCTAAGTCTCCAAGGTTCACTCTCTCTGGCAGTGGTGATTTAACGCTCCATGATACACGTGGAATGTCAGAAGACACTTAATTGTCACAACTTAGGGGGGGAGTACTACTGGCATCCAACGGAGAGAAGCTGGGGTGCTGCTAAATTTTAATATTACAATGCACAGGACAGCCCCTAACAACAAAGAATTACCCCTAACAACAAAGAATAAATGTAAATAATGCTAAGACTGGTCAGGCACCATAGGTCCTGCCTGTACTTCCAGCACTTTGGGAGGCCAAGTCAGGAGGATCGTTTGAGCCAAGTAGTTTGAGTCCAGCCTAGGCAACATAGTGAGACCACATCTCTACAAATAAAAAATAAACAAAAATTAGCTAAGTGTGGTGGCATGTGCCTGTAGTACCAGCTACTCGGGAGGCTGAAGTGGAAGGATCACTTGAGCCCAAGAGATCAAGGCTGTGGTGAGCCGAGATTGTGCCACTGCACTCCAACTTGGGCAGCAGCTGGAGATCCTGACTTAAAAAAAAAAAGCTGAGACTAAGAACCCTACTCTGTAGTGATGGGGATACCTTAATCCTTCCACTCAAATGTCTGTTGATACACCTCACTGAAATCTGGAAGCATAACTTGGAATTACTGTAATAACATAAAATGTAATACTTCCTCCTGCTTCACAACATACATGTTGCATTGAGCTAAGGGTGGGATCATGTGTGCTGTCACAAGTTCTCAAAAAGAGTGGGAGGCACTTGACTTGGGGACTGGAAAGGGGCCAAGAAGTGGGAAAGAGTTTATTTAATTAAAATTTTTTTTTTGTTAGTAGCCTCTGTGCCTATAAAATTTGATGCTATTTTTCTGTATCACTGCTGCTGTGCGTTCATTAAAACCTGTTCCTTCTACCTCCTAGACACACAGACTACATTTCCCAGACTCCTTTGCAGATGGGTGCCCATGTGAGGAGTCCTAGCCAGAGGAATGTGACAGTGGTGAAAGCATTTCTAGGCATAACCTATAAAAACGTTATCACATGATCCTTACTCTCTTTCCTTGATCCCTGGTCAAATACCAAATTTTCAGTAGACTCTTAGGCCAAAAGGGATAGTGGCTTTACCAAGTGCAAAGAGCCTGGAACCCTGAAGGACTATTTTGAAGACAACTTGCTAAATATTAATATCTGTGTTGGACTATATGTGAGTAAAAAATAAAGTAAGTCAATGAGATTTGGGAGTTGTTACAGCACCTAGTATTACTTATCCGAAATTAACACAATAAGCATGAGTCACCTTAAAAATTACCATTCAAATATAAATAATTAAAAGTTAGTTTAAAATTTTTGTGGAAAGTATGTTGCTGTCAGGTCTCTGCTCCAGATTTCTATAGTGCCACTGAAATTTCCTTTGAAAATGTAAACGGACTCATATCACTTTCTAGCTTAAAGCACTTCAGTGCACTTAGCATAAGATTTTTAAGTCTTATCATGATTCACATGGCCCTCCACAATTGCTGAAGAACATAGTGCTTGAGGGAAAAGATCAGAGCTGTGTTGTTGAAACGAAAAGCCTTACCTCCCGCTGTTATGGGGGAAGGGTCCAGATACCCCTTCCCACACAGTAGACAGCTAGCTAGAGTGTAGACTCAGACAATCTAACATTCCTACTCAAGACTTTAAATCCTAAGGAAATAAAGCAAAGACACAAGGATAGTTAAGAAACTATTTAGGGTGACAGCCTTGAGAACGGGGTTTCAATGGCATCAAATTTGCAGGACAGCAGCGGTCATGCCAGGCAATACCCAGACCATTCCTGCAGCAGAGCCATGGCTGTGTGGCCCTGCTACCTGGCCTCCTATAGCCCTCACCTGTTTCTGAACCTGAACTTGGTTCTGTGAGCAATTATAAACTCCATTTCTGTTTTAGCTAACCAATTTTAGAATCTATTGATTACAAGCAAACCCTTGAGTGACAGAATATCTGCCACTCATCCCCAGGATTGCAAACTTCATGGGGGCAGAAATTCTGTCCTGTTTTGTACCACATTCTATCTCTATACTGCTTCCTGCTACAGTGTCTGGTATACAGTAGAAGCTGATTGAATATTTTTAAATGAATGATTGAAGATACAGGTAGGTTATCAGGCAAAATTCATATATCAGTATCAGTCCCAAAAGGATATCTCATCTCCTAATTCCAAGATCGAGAGTGAGTAAGGTGGGAGGTGACATATATAGGAGAGGTAGGGTGGAAGTGGTGGGGAAATGGCACCTGAGTAATGAGAGAAAGGGACTGTGGGAAGGGAGAACTGGTTGAAGGTGGCATAGAAGAAAGCAAGCATGCTGACCTTAACTCTGGTGCCTCCTGCTGGGCATTGAGAGTCATGCAAAAACTACAACTTTCACGGAACAGCTAACAAGTCTATCTCCCTCCAAGTTCTCCAGCATGTAATTGTCTCCCAAGTATGTGGAGCTTGGTGTGGGAGAGTCAGAAAGCATGGGTTCCCATCCTGAAAAATGATTCCACCACTCTAACCCTCTGCATTGGGGCTCCTACCTGGCAGTCTGGCTTTGAGAGTCTAACAAAACAATGCATTTCATAATGCTTTATAAATTGCTATAGCAAGATCACCATGTGTACAATCTCAAAGGAACCCCTCAGTTTCCTAAGAAAGCAGCATCTTTTTCCACAAGGTAGGCTGCAATTCCAGTTTACATTGTAATGATACTTTTCTTCCACGGGTAGAAACTGGCCATTCTTGTTAGTATTGCTACCTAAGAGTAGAAACAAGTCGTTTCACAGAGGTATCACTAAGAGAATGAGGGTTGATGCAGAATCAATGAATAAAGGAACCAAATGAGATTTAGATGGTGGAAATTTTTGTGGAAATCTCATAGAAGCTTTGCTTACACTGGACACAATCTGATATCATGGCGCCAACCTGAGGTTTTCTGGAGAACTTTATGCCTGCTAATGTTACTCATTCAGGAACATGCGTCTGAATTTCCTTGGGAGATATAATAATGACTGTAGACAGAAGCTATTTCTGAGTTAAAGTTCTAAGGAAAGACAACAGGAACTTTAACCAGCATGGCAGATCCTTATGATTCCCTCCACAGAAAGGTGGGAACACCACCAGAGATGGGAAACAGAGAAAGGTGCCAACTGATACGTTGCAATTTCAATCTCTGGGAGGATTGTGAAGCCACCATTGCACATAAGCCCACGAACTCTGCATCAGATGGTTTATGATTAACGCTCATTTGTGGAATTTACTAATGTCTGTCAGTGAATATGAACTTAAATCCTTACTCCTTTCAAAATATGAGTACTAAGGGGAATAAATATTTTCTACAAGATGATATAATGAAAATACACAGAAGGATGACTCAGGGAACTTTAAGTTCTAATTCAGGCTTAGCCACCAAACTAACTTGTTCAAAAACCATAACTACCATAGGGGCAAAACGTGATACCTTTTCCTCACCTATCACAAAAGTCATGGCCAACACTCCAATAACAAAAGACATGCTAGCAAGAGAAAAGCATAATAAATGTGTTTTGCCAAGTTTTATGTGACATGGCAGCCTTCAGAAATGAAGACCCAAAGACTCAGGGAAAACTGTGTTTTTTTGGTTTTTTTTTTTTTTTTTTTTGAGTTGGAGTCTCACTCTGTCGCCCAGACTGGAGTGCAGTGGCCGCTCCCAGCCACCGCAGCCTCGACCTGCTGGGCTCCGGCGATCCTTCCGCCTCAGCCTTCTAAGTAGCTGGAACTACAGGCGCGCGCTACAATGCCCGGCTAATTTTTTTTTTTTATTTATTGTAGAGATGAGGTCTCGCCTGTCCAGGCAGGTCTCGAACCCGTGGGTTCAGGCAATCCACTCACCTCAGCCTCCCAAAGGCACGGGATTACAGGCTGAGCCACCGAGCCCGACTGGAAAATTGTGTTTTTATGGTAAGTTTGATGAAATAAATGGATAGTTGTGAGAAACATAATTGGACAAAAAGGGTATGATTGAATGGTAATAAACTGATCAAAGAACTCAGTAAGGCCTGTTTGTACAGATACTTCTGAGTTCCTCCTTTCCTTCAGGTATAGGGCAGGATACCTGTCACTTGAGGGTCTTATGATCAACTTTTAGGGAGGTAGGTGAGAGAATGACCTTTCCAGGATTTATGGTTGGCTGTGGGGGAGAAAGAGGGGTGAGAGACATGAGGGCAGGAGATGGTCAGAGACACCTTCTTGCTTCTGAGGCCCTCCTGTCTCCTTCAGCTCAAAAATACTCAGCAGACCAAAGTGGCATACTTTGGGGTATTGTGTTCTGAGCCCCAAACACCCTAGAAGTTATTCTTCCCATCTGTACAATGAGGGTATTGAAATAGAAAGAGTAGATTTCAAAGGCGTTCTAGTAGATTTTTTTCCTTAATTCAATCTTCAATTCTTCACAAATGTTCCATAAATAAAAATATGTAAGAATGGAAGCAATGTTCTGCTTGGAGCAGAGGGTAGAGATTGGGAGTCAGGAAAAGTTCTATCTAGAACAACAGTGGGAAACATTGATCAAGGTAAACTGATCACTAAGCTCCATGAACTTGTGTTGTTTACAGAGCAAAAGGGTTTGAAGATCAATGTGGATGAGGTCAACGAGGAAGAGAGAGAAAGAGGACAAACAGCAAGTTTGGGAAGACATGCTTTGTCTCATTCCCAATTGGACCTAATGTTGATCTGGCTGCCACTTAAGCAAATGATGTTTTGGAATCTTGAATACTGATGCTCAACAAATGGCAGTCCATGAGCAGGAAGAGAACAGATAAGGGTCCTGTTAACCAGCTATGGCTGGACCGGCAATCCCATAAGACATACCTATACCTATAAAGTTATCAGAGACTTGTACATCTCTGTGGGTAATACAATTCCCACTGCAGCCCAACCTTCCAAACTTGCAGCAGGTGCCCACTGACTCAGATCAGTGGCTGCTCTAGCTGAAAGTCAATTCTTCACACCCTCTGGTCTGCAGGCAAAATAGAGAGGGAGTCAGGTGAGACAGAAAGAACTGAGTTGGATGCAGACAGCCAGAGAGCTGCGTCTTGCCATAGTTCCCTCTTAACTCCCCTTCATGGAAACATCTCTTTCTCCAAAAGATGGGCATATTTAGGAAACGATCTATAAGGGGGGGGGGGAATCCTAAACCTTCCTTCCTGAAATGCATGGTAGGTTTAGGGACCCAGATTTAAAGCTTAATATCCCTGGCTTAAGCACAAATCTGGCCAAACATGATGTTTCCATTCAAAAGTTTCAACCTGCTGGAGAAAGAAGTTCTTGCTTCAGAAACTCAAATGCACTGATTAAAAGTGAGTGCCACAAACACACACTCCAATATCATCAAGAGCAAGTCAGAACCCACACCAGAGTTAACAGGAAACTCGCTGGAAGACAGTCAGAGTCGCCACTGAAACAAAAGCGGGGCTCTGAATGCCAGCTCAGCAGGCAGCTCTTGCCTTTTCAATAGGACTCACTCTTTGATGTGTGTTTTTTAACCGCAACTTTCATGTGGTGATGGAAGAAGCTAAGAGCAAGGTGGTAGCATTATGTGAAGACCAATGCTTTCAAATGCCCTTTGCCCCTCAACAGCACCTGGCAGACAAAGAAGAACCACATAGACGGGAGAAGCCTACCTGTTTTTTAAAGAATATCTGTGCTAGCAGAATCCAAAAGGGTGAGAAGGAGCACGCTCCTTCCATGGTAGAAAAAAAATTTTGGTGGGGCCACTTAGACAGATAGATTAGGCTTAAAATAAGAGTTCACTTACAGCTTCATTTGGATCATAACCCATGTTACAATTATTTGTGTCCAATTAGCTTAAAATAAAATATCTCTGTGTGTGGCAAGTCTTTAACACATGTATTTTTGGTAGTGGAAGAATGAAGTTGCAATAGAAGATACAAGATCTGTACCTTTCAGAAACTATACAGGTGTGTCTTGCTTTGTATAACACACACATTCCTGGAAAGGCTGAGTGAAAGCAAATAATATTTTGATGTATAAGGTGTCTGCTATTTTAAAAGCATGTTACTGATAAAAGTCAACTACCTGATTTTTGATGGGAAAACAGAACTTTTTAGATTTCTGGGTTTGCCTAATGAGGTCGATTTAACCTGAAAGCTATGAGCCGTCCAACAGGCCAGAGAAGGAACCAGAAATTCACCTCATATCATTGAGTAGAAACAGGAAACTTTTTACCCAATGATATGTTTCATTGGGTAGGAATTCTCAGTTGCTACACTGAACTATGTATTATGTGATCTTTTATAGAACTGGGATGGGAGCGAGCTTTTCTCAGGGGCAGGGAGAGAGGAGGAAATTTTGTGGATAGGGTATATCCATGCTCCACTGAAAGAAAGTCAAGGGTTCAGAAGGTGGCAATCGAGTGTGGTCAAATTGGTGTAATGAAGAAAGCACAAGCAGAGCAAAGAGTCTTTTCATACCTCCAGGGGGCACCAAAGCCAGAAACCATCTGTTGAGAGCTTGGCTGGGGGAAAGACTAAGAAGCAGGAAGACGGTAAGTGAAGAAGAAGAAAAAGAAGAGCAGGAGGAGGAGAAGTGGAGATAAAGATGCAGAACTCTTCAATATATAATGTTAAAGCCTAAAGGGTCACGTGGCTGAATGAGTGCATGGTTTTAGTTTATTTTTTAAAGGATTGGGTGCATGTACAATCATTAACAAAGTCTAGGATGCTGGTGAGTGTCTTCCCATGTTCCCTGCACTATATCTCATTTCTTGACTTAATGGATATATTTTCAGAACAAATAGAAGGAAGCAAACTGAGTCACCAAAAGGTGCTGATTTAAAGTTGAAAAAATACATTTTTAATATTACTTTCTCTGTTTTTGTATAATTTTCATTAGATCATTGTTGATGACGAAAATTGTGGTTTTAGGAGGTTTTAGAGCTGTTTGGAGCACATCACCATTCTTCTGATAACAATAGCAATGTGCTCTATAAGCCTCTGTGAGCAGGAGCCAGTTTCTTGGGCTCTCCAAGAGAGAGAACTCTGATAACCGCTCTAATATAATGGAGTTGATGCCCCACCAGTTCTACCAGCCCCACAGGCAGAACGACTAGACATTCTCCATGCTGTCATTTCCTCAAACCCAGATACCAGCTACCTTTTTACAGCTAGAGTACCATTCCCCTCCTTTTTCCTCTGGCGAACTTAGACTTTACCTCTGAAATGCAGTTCAGTTTTCGTCTTTCATAGGTAGTCATCCTACTCTGCTCCTTGGAATCTTCCCAGCACTTCCTCAGTACCTCCTCAGAATTTACTCCTGTCCTAGCACCCATCAGAAGGAATTGCAACTGCCTGTTCACTGTCTATCCCTGGCCAACCTGTGAACACTCTGAGGACAGGAAGTGGACCTTGTCTTGGTAATCCCAGTACCTGTCACAGTGCCAGGATGATACTCACTCCTCAAAACACGTTGCTCCAGAGAAGCCAGCAGAATGTTCCTCCCCACACCCTTGCAGCCCTGTGGTACTTCCTGACCTAAGTTGACAGGATTTATGTTCCAAAAGCATCAAATTCAGCAGTATGGCAGGTTTTCCCATCTTCTTTTCACGTGTTTTATAGATTGGACTCTGAGGAAAGTCGCACTAAAATTGTATAGAAAACCAGCCACTGTCCACAGGAATGAATACCTGCACGAGTTTTACGTTAAGTAACACAAAACTTGGGAGAGGGTATCTTGTGGTTTGAGTAAGAACAACTGAGGAGAGCTTTGTTTTATGTTGAGTGCATATATGTAGAATACTTTTTTTGTGTTTGTTTGGGTTCTGTGAGTCATGTGCCAAGGGGAGATTAAATATGTGAGAGATTTAGCAGGAGAAAATGCCTTGAAAGATGAAGGGGAGGGAGCAGGAGAAGGCAGGGCAAGGCTCAGATCATGACATGAGTCTGACCCTGTGAAGGAAAGGAAGAAAGAAGGAAAGCTGGATAGTAAGAGTTTCCGCTGTAGCACAGGTCCAGAAAAGATTCAGTCAGACCAATGGAGAGTCTCTCTACTCTTCCTCATTTCTGTTTCTGTCTCTTTCCTTGAATCTGTGTTTGAAATTTTATATTGTTTATGACCTCAAGAAGTGGGTATTGTTATTATTAAGGCCACCATTAAGTACAGAAGCACTCTGTTTCAAAAGCCATCACAAAGAAAATAAATATCTCATTCTCTCATAAGCCTCAATCTTGAGTCTTAACAGGAACTCAAAGTGGGCTCACTGAGAAATAAAAACCACTAACATTCATTGAGTAGTTATAGGTGTCATGTTCTGTTCTAAGTTCTCTACGCGATTTAACTCATTCAGTCCTCACAGTTATTCCATCATGTAAGAACAACATTGTCTCCCTTTAAAGATGAAGAGTGTTTAAATTACTTGTTCATCATCACAAAACTAGTGAGTGGCAGAGAAAAATTCAAAAGTAGTCCATGCTCACAATTACTACATTTAGTAGTAACCCAAGCTTGGCATATGGTAGAGGCAGCTATACAACAAAAATTTCTGTTCCACTTCCCATACTTTGGAGTTCCCACCCCCCCCCTCCACTCCTGCATGTCTTTAGGACTAGTGTTTGTCAATAGACTATGAAAGGAAATGATTTGTCACTTGTGGGTTAGCATCTTCAAGAAGAGGGAACAGATTCTCCATGTGCACCTTCCTTTCTATAGCCTGGAACCACTGCTGCCTTGTGACCTTGGAGACCACAAGTTGCTGACTGCAGAGCTTCTGTCAGCTGGACCCTCTGTGCCTTTGTGGAATGGCATTCCGCTTCTGGCTTGCAACCAACTTGGGCTCTCTTCCTTACTGTGTTTAAGTCATTAAAATTGAGAATCTGTGTGTTATAGCTGTTGCTCTTCCTACCTAAGAAGGTAGGAAGATGTCTTGCAACAGGGGTGGGAAGTAATTGGCTTAAGGTCACAGAAATAGTAATGGCAGAGGTAGGAATAAAATATACATCTATCTGATGGTGAAGCTCTTGTTCTTGGCATTACACTAAGAAGGGCAGTCAGTGAGAGGAAGAGAACCAGGAAAGTTCCAGAAGTCCTAGCAAAGGCCCAATCCATCTGACTGTGGTCTCTGAAGAGCTAATCTAGAAAGTGACCAAGAAACCTTAATGATAAGACTCAGAGTAAAAAAGAAAAAAAAAGGACTCAGAGTCAAGTGTTGATGAAGAGGATGTGTGTATCACACTGAAGGAGGACCCAGGTACCACCGTGCCATGCAAGGCTTGGGAAGCTGATGTAAAACGGAGAAGCACCATGGACTGTGCTATGGGCATGACAGATTGTCAGGGCCTGTCAAAGAGGCAGAGTCTCCTTCAACAGAAGGAAAAATAGGGCTTAAAAAAAAGTCCATAAAGACTGGGCACTTGTGTTGGAATGGGGAAAACCCCAGGGGTTGATGCATATATGGACATGCAGAGACTCACCAATGCACTATAGGGTCCCCGAACTCATTTCAAACCCACAAAGTGAAGGTACCAGGGAAAACTGGATATGCTTTCTCTGTTTAATTACTATCCTCCGACTAAAGGGCACTAAAATGCTGAAGGTCTTCATATTCACTAAAAGTAGTCAGTGCCTTGTGAACAAAAGACCTTTAAAATACTGGGCATCTCTGAACATAATTCTCTCCTGGGCCTCTATGTTTCCCATTCCCATACTTCATCCCTGCTTTTAAGGAAGCTCTCTTTGATGTATGAAAAACGATCCTTAAGCACTGTGAAATGACTAGACCTTTCTATGCTAAGGGCTCTGGGGTCTAGACTTGTCCCTGTCATGGCTCCTATCCAAACACAGCATCTCCATGGAACCCTGAAGTATGGAAAGTACAATATAATATGTTTTCCCAGGGGACAAAGGGTGCTAACTATCCAAAAGTACCCTGCCTACTGAGTGTACATTGTGCATTCTTAAAACATGTAAGTGCTCTTCTGCCTTCATGAAGGAGGTAAAAGCAAGGAAGTGGATTAAATGGACAAACAACAGCCTACTTCATATTTGGATATTATATTGTCTTCAGTGAAGTGTTTCTAATGTTCTCGAGGCTTGCAAATAATGAAAAGGGTATCCCCTCCATTGAAATCCAAGTAAATATACTGTAATTGGTTTAGAGTGCCTTTAATACTAGTGTTCTCACATTTTAAAACTCTTTTTTCCAAGTTTCAATAACATGTTCTTGAAAGATAGACTCTCTAAGTATTTCTTTGTCCTCAGGAAGACACTCAAATCACTTTTCTAAACTGATGGTCTGGCATTCTTCCAAAACTGATTTAGAAGTTATGGCTCACACCCATGTCTGAATCTTCTAACCTTGGCACATTCCTAAGTCCTATGAATAGGGTTGGCAGTTGGGAAGGCTGGCTATAAAAAGAGAGAGAGCTGCATGTATCTAGCTCTGTTTAGCAAATTTTGCTTTCATGAAAATCCTAGAGAGTCAAGAAGAAGATATTGCCAAGATACCTACAAGAACTCAGTAACCTGTTGGACTATTCCATATGCCACAGCACACTCAAAATCACTTACATTAGTATAGCGCTTTATAGCACTATAAACATTTTTGTATTTATTATGTCATTTGATCAATATAATAATCCTGGAGAATAAGCATAGGAAATAATATTATCCCCACTTGACAGATAAAGATACTGAGGCACAGAAGGTGCTATGTATAATGTCACCCAGCTAATTAATGACTTAGCTGAGACAGAAAGGGTCTGGGCAGAGAGTATAGTTCTCTTTCCACTGCAGCATGCTGCCTCCTCAGAAGCCTTTAGCTCTAGTTCATCAGTTTTCAATCTACTTCTAATGGTGGCTAGACTGTTCACAGTGCTGGTCACACCAGGTCAAAGAGAAGAGACTGGTCACTATGAGGAATGCCACCTCCAAGTAGAATTCAAGTAGGCATTAGCAGAACTTCAGTAGAGAAAAAAAGTCCCTTTATCTACAGCATCTTAGAACTCCAGTGCAAGCACTCATCATTTTCACTGATGTACAATTTATCTCAAAGCTCTTTGGAGTTAGGAACTTGCTTTGCCTACTGTGAGAAAGGCATCCACCAAGCTAAATTGGGCCCTCAGGCATGCACCCAGCTTTATCAGAAGCCAATACTGTTTAGATGGAGTCCTTCCATGCACATCTCCCAGGATGGTTTTAGACAATCTATGACTATACTTTATTTCCTTTAAAACAAGTAACCTAGAAAATGAAATAACACATATTAGATTAAACTCTGTCCCATTTGGCTAATTCAGAAGTTAATGGAAGGTCTCTTTCGGTCATTGGTATTGGCAGAGACACATTTAGTAAATCCTCATGGGAACCTCACACAGGTAGCATAGCAACTCTTACCCATATATTAAGAATGGTATTTAAAGGCAGTTTCTCCCTTTCTAGGAGGGTGACACTCAGGTTTTTCTTGACGTATGCCCTGCTTACAAAACTCCCAAAACAAAATAAAGATTGGGATGTGTAAAAGGGAGAAAGAAAGAGAAAGAATGGAAACAAGAGAGGGAAAGAGAAGGTGGGAGAGGGCACTTTTTAATGGACAGGAACAGTAGAATGGGCCAGATCACTAACAAACACAATGAAGGTGCTCACTATGCCTGAGGTTTATGGCAACCAACAATCTCACCTCTTTGAACCATGGGTCATGTGTGTAGAACATGGCCTGCTGAAATAGGGAATTTAATACAGAATACTGATTTATAATTGTTCTGTGGAGTAAATGCCAAATTTGAAAATAGCATAAGCAATAAAAAATAAAACATGACTATTTCTTGACTTTAACCCTAGTACCCATATTCAAGCAAAAATATCCAGAATCAAATTATTTCCTGGAAACATATATTTTATCTGATCATTTCTGTGATCTTCTGTTTTGTCAGAGTTGATAAAACTATTCCAACTATTCCACCTGCCTGCCACTTTTTCAGGAATGGGGCGAGTCCCCCTCTGATAAAGAATGAAAAATGCAATGACCTCCTCACCTCCCTTCCCAATGAACCCTGAGTCAACCAACCATTATGGGAAGACTTCATATTATGCATAAATGAACTATTCTATTTCATATTTCTATATCTCCCTCTCTATATATATATGTGAAATATGTCTGTAGGTATTTTAAAATTTATTATAGTACTATCTTTCTCCATTTTTGCATAAGAGTAATGCTAACAGCATAAGATTAATCAGGAAGTTTTTGATATTTGTCTATATTTAGGAACAATTTTAAATGACTTAACTTTTTCCTTAAAATAAATAATAATGAATAAAAAATAAAAATTAAATAAAATTAATTAGTCTTTGAAGATTCTAAGATTTGTTTTGTTTTAGAGGTAATACTTTTAACACATTAACCACTTTTTAAAATTGTATTTACTTAGTTTATTAGTTACTTAGTTTCATCTTTGGTTTCCACTTTAGTTATTTCTTTCTAATCTCAAATAATTTTGGTAATTTACATTTTTCCAAAATAGTCTCATTTCATTGAAATTTTCAAAGTTATTAGAAGATAACTTCATAATTCTCTTATAATTTTTACTATCCCTGAATCTATTCTAAAACTCATAATTTTATTTCTAATTCTGTTTATGCCTCCCTTTTTCTAACTGACAAAATTTTATCAATTGACAAAATAACTGATAAAATAAATAAATTAATAACGTATTATGCATAGATATATAAATATAACATATAAATATAAATTATTATATATAAATATTATTATTAAAATAAGTAGATTTTCCTACTCTATTTTCCAAGTACCTAAAGATTGACTAATCACTTTTACTATCTTTAGGTTTCTCATTCTTTTGCTTCTGGATTCTATCTGTATTGCTTCCTTCCTCATGATTTTATGTTTGTTTAATTTCTGGAGTTTCATTTTTAATTCGTTTGTAGTTTTCCTTTTTTATCTCCCCAAGGAAATAAAATATCTGAGGCTATTATTTCACCTCTGAGTATAGCATTGGCTGACTCCCATAAGTTTTTATATGCAGCATTCTCATATTTATTACTTACTATATATTGTTTATTGCACACATTTTATCATATATCATTTATTATACATATTTTAGTCTTGATGTCCTTTAAGCCACAAGTTACCTAAAGTTCTCTTAAAAAGATGAAAATAATCATTTAAAAATACTATATAATAGCCAGAGGAAGAAAAAACTTGATCTATTCTTAATGACTTTGCTTCCAACTAAGAGGATACTTTTTGCCATTAACTGTTATATATTAACATTGTCAAGTATTCTCAGTTCTGTGTGTGTGCATATTGGCACATATTCTACTTTGATTTCCTGGCCCAAGTTCTAGAGCTTAGCAACTAAGAAATTAAAAAGTTCATGGAGGATATCCTATGTATAATGATTTTACTAAAACTCCCAATGAAAACAAAAACATAATGGATCAATGATTCATATTCTTTGAATAAAGAAGGGTGAAGTTATTTTAAATAGAGAAGAGCAGCAGGTAAAAAAGGAAACATGAGATGAAGGTCTCTTTTCTCCGTGGCCAATTATGCCCAAATGATAACAGGCAGAGCTTCAAAATAGGTTCTTAAAATATATGAATTCCTCTACCAACAAGACACCTGCACACATGTTTATTGTCACACTACTCACAACAGAAAAAACATGGAACCAACACAGATGCCCATAAAAAGTGAACTGGATAAAGATGGAATACTATGCAGTCATAAAGAAGAACATAATCATGACCTTTGCAGCAACTTGGATGAGTTGGTGCAAAGAGGTGAGACTTGGCTCCTCTCTGAAGAATGTGTGGTGGAATTTGGATACCCAGAACAAGGCAAGAAGAGAGCAGTTAGAGCATGGAAACATGGAACCAAAACAGATGCCCATAAAAAGTGAACTGGATACATGATGGAATACTATGCAGTCATAAAGAAGAACAAAATCATGGCCTTTGCAGCAACTTGGATGAGTTAGAGACCATCAAACTGAGTGAACTATCACAGAAACAAAGAACTGAGTACCGCATGTTCTCACTCATAAGTGGGCTCTGAACAGTAATCGCACTAGCACAAGAGTGAGATTGGCACTGCTAGGGGAGGCAGGGAGGGAAGAGGAAGAGGCCACATAGCAACACAAAGCACATCTAGTTCACTACCAAGGAAAGAGAGGGCCACAGAAGACTAAACTTGATCTGCATGCAGTCTACTTATGTAGCAAATCCTCACTTGCACCCCAAACTCTAAAATAAATTTTAAAAAATAAGGAAAAAACGTGAGCTCCTATGTGCTTTTCTTGTTTTTTCTTTGTTATTTTCCATCTTCCTCTCTCTTTTGCTTCCATTCTTCCTTTTCCTTCCTCTTTCTATCCCTCCTGCCCCCTTTAATAGTACTTAGAAATTACTCGTTAGTGAGGAGGGCTGACATTCTTTATTGGATTTGGGGTCAGATTCATGTAAAAGAATCAGCTGTGTCCACTCATCTCTCACAATCTGCCATTTTTCTAGTCAGATATTTTCTCTGTTATTCCTTGGATGGAACGGAATGTCTCCTTTTCTGAGTATAAATCCCCTGACTTCAAAGCACAGTCACAATCCAACCAGGAATCAAATTATCTTCTTCCCACCCCACTTTCGGCTGATTGTTATAGAATATCAAAAGTTAGTATAGAACATTTAAACTGCTTTAAAAACCTTGAAAGAAATATGAACAATAAGTTAGTAAAAAGAATTTGCTTAATTGCAATATGGCGAGGAATCAAATGCCACTAGGCACAAAAGTAACTGCTCAGGAATAGAACCCCTGTGAAAGCAAAGCAGAGACTGGGTGGAAATCAGGAAGCTGATTACATGGCCACGGTCAACCACACACCTGTACCATGGCCCAGCACCTGGCAGAGCAGGCCATGCAGGAGAGTTATGGAATCCCATTTAATAAATGGAGACTATAAGCATTAGAGAGGGAAAAGGGCTTTCCCAAAAATCAGAGTCCTGATTTGTGTCCATGTCTTCAGTTTCCCAAACAGCTCTTCCACATCACAGTTCCAGTCACTGGCCTTGTAAGGATCTGCTCCAACAGAAAAGATCTATTTATTGTCCGCTGTGCAGATGCATTTCTCCACCTCTAGACTTTTGCTCTAACTGCTCTCTCCTTGCCTTGTTCTGGGTATCCAAATTCCACCACACGTTCTTCAGAGAGGAGCCAAGTCTCACCTCTGCCACCTGTCTTTCCACAGGACTTCAACCTCTTGTCCTCTTCCCTCACTGGACAACTAACTGTGGCACTCAACTAGCAATGAAGCACGAGTTGGATTTGACTCACCATTGATTGAATGCTGTTCCAGGGTAGGTGCTGCAGGGTTTCTTGCAGAGTGTAGGAACAGTGTGCCTAGGGAGTGGTATGTCACACATCTCAGATGACTTTAGTTACTGAAGAGGACCTTGTGAGAAGAAAAGGGAACATTGCAAATGAAATAAACCAAGAAGAAGTCACTGAGGGTCCTCACTAACTACATTGCCAATTAGGACAGTCCATTAGATAGGCCTGCACTTCCAAATGTTCAGGGACAAATATTCTAAGACATGATATTCCCTTAAGAATTCACTTCCAATAAATCATTCTTTATATATAATTCCAATATTTACATTGTATCTTTATTCCACACAAATACATTACCTAATATCAACAAAAATTTTACTAAGCTATTATTCCTAAGTATCTAGTAGCTTCCCATTAATTTGAGAATTTAACCTAAAAATTTTATTAGATTTGCATTTTTTCAGTTGATTTTTCATTGTACTCTGCATTTTCCAATTCTATGTACATATTTTAATAAATATTTTAATGCTTATGTAATATTTAAAATATTTTTTCCAATTTTTTATCCCAAAATAATGACCATCTCTCTTGTACTTTTGAAGTATCTACAATACATATTAGTTGTGCTGGGTAACCAGTTTATTTCCTTTCTCATTGAAAAAAAGAAGAAAGCTTTCACCACTTTTCTAAAAATTACAATTGCCATATAGTCATGACTAAATATGCCCAAAATTTACTCAACACTTAGAGAGCCTGTACTGGGTTTGCCTACCCAACCTGCCCCAAACATTATTTTACTGTGAACGTAAACAAATTTGTTTTGAGGAATCTCTGACATCTCTCTAGTTTGTATTGTTCTTCTGTGTCTGTGTACTGTCAGTAGGTAGAGAATCTAATTCTCTAGGAAGCATATTACCTGAAACTTACAATCTGTGTATGTCACAATGTTTAATTTTTTTCTAAATCTCCCCTCATACTCTTTGCCAATACTTATTTTTAAAAGTCATTATTGCCTTCAGCTGTCCAAATTTTCTTCTCATTTTTCTCTCAAAAACTGACTTAAAGCAGGAGGTCAATATCTCTGCCATCATTAATTTCACATCCTCCTCTTTTTATTTATGCAGTAGTCTTTTTCCTCTTGAGGATAACTTTTTCCTTGATACGTTTATAAAAGACCGCCTTACTCCATATAACCTCTTTTACTAGCAATATCTCATTTTCCACTTTTGCACTCCTTATCTTTTCTTTACTAACTTTAAGTTGTTCTATTTGTACATAGTTCCTGCCTTCTCCACTCTCAGGGCAATCGTCCTGTTACACACAGATCTTGGGCAGCAACTGAGAATAAGAGACTGTGTTTTTACTAGACTCCTAGAAGAAGAGGGACCCTGCAGTCTCTGTGTTTTGCCCAGCTCTCTCACTATGCAACAGAAGCTTTTACACTTTAATTATATAGTCTTAGACTACTTCACACCTATCTACAATTATAAATCTTAATACCTACTCCAGTTGTATCATCCAAATTAGATTACTTTCCAAAGTATTTTCTAATGAGGAATAGTACCTTGTAGTGTTGTTATCAATGATCACATTTCTAAATAGGCAGTGGAAGGAATGGAAATGACTTGCTCTATTAGGGCCAGGTCATTTGCATCCTGTTAAGTGATTTGCACGCTGGAAGACCCTGGAACTGTGTTTCAGAGGCTTCCCCAGATTTCTTCCTTAATCACAAGGTGTAGCTTATTTTCACTCCCTATAAAACTATCCTTCATTGTCCTCTCTCATGCCATTTTCTCCCACTGAGAATAATACATACAAACACAAGCATATCATTGCAAGGTAGTCTCTACCTTCTGAGCTAATGTTCTCTTTGGCATAATTCATCATCCCCTCTGATTTTTCGGGGCTGGTGACAATGGTGACACCCCTAATATCTGAATGATGTCCTTCATAAATATTTTGCTGAGTGATTGATATCTCCTCTAGTTATTTTTCTCACACCTCTTCCCCTCAGCATATAACAGATGGGATTCCATCATCAGAAGCAGATGTTGTGGAAAAAATATCAGGAGCCCAGAAGCCCTCGTTCTAGCCCCAGTTCTCCCATGAACTACCTCTGCTGTCTCCACAGAACACTTAACCTCTCTGGGTCTCCCTTTCCGTGTCTGCAAATTAAAGACAAAAACAACTTCATAGGGGTACTAAGATGATCAGAAAAGATATACCAAAAAAACGTTCCCTAATATAAAGCAGTATGACACTTGGATATTTAATACCTTTTTGCTAAATTGTGCTAACTTTTCATAATCAAATTAAATCTAAACTATTTATGTTTCACCCATGTCTCTTATCAGCTTTACATAATGACAAGCAAACACACACACACACACACACACACACACACACACACACACACACACACACACACACTTTTAGGAAGGTCAGTTGCAAGGTGAGAAATTCCTAATGGTGAATTTTCAGACACTAAACAAAAGAATAATTTTAACCACTCCCACCTCAGTCTCAAACTATGTCTCATTAGCAACCACATTCTCTGGATGTATTTATGTAAGTTAGAAGAGACCCTGCAGGGAGAAGCGGGGCTCTTGTTTGATTTTTGACTGGGCTTCATTCATTGAAGTAAGGTGTCACGACTGCCTGTGGATCTGGAAAGCATTTTGGAAGTCAGAAGCAGACAAATGTAAATCTTTTAAACCCCTATGATAAGCAAACTCTCCTCAGTTCAACATATAAATATAAACACTAAATCAAATCAGATGCTTATACATTTTTTAATCCTATCATAAAACATTTTGTTTTGACAGCTTGGTAATGTAAAGTAGAAACACCGACAGCCAAAAGAATCAGCATCTTCGCCTGACTACTACCTGAAAGTCTAGTCTTTCCTGTATATAAATAGAAAAAAAAAAGTATGTTTATGTAAAGGGAAACACTGATTTACTAGAACTGATTGCTTCATAGTCTAATTACTTTTCAACTGGCTGTTCCAAATTAAGATGTCATTGATGGCTTTTGGTGATATATTTCATTTTAAGCAAATTTATTCTATAATAGAGTACATCATAATGGAAAGCAGAGCTCCTACTCTTCCCTCGTTTTTGTAGCCTGATATCTTGACAAGTAAATTAAATTTAGCAGTTAAAATGCTTCCATTAGTAATTTTATTAAGTTAATTAAAGAATCTCTCTTTCTGAATTTTAACTACCTTCCTTTCAGAACAATGTTGTGTTTTTTTTTTCTTTTTTTAATTTCATGTATTTAGGGACTGTGATATATTGTAGGACCAATCAACAACTCTATCAGTATGATATTCCTGTGGCCAAGATGCTACCAAGCAAATCATGTAAAGAGGGGGAATAGCTCAAAAGTCATTGAAAGAGATAGTCTGCTTCATATCACATAAGAACTAGGGTTTCAATATCTTTAAAGAAAAAAGATGAGGACTAAGATAGAGGTAAAAAAGAAAACATATTTCTGAGAATATCTATGTTTTCTGGAAATGGCAGAATACTACCTAGTGTCTCCATACCTATAGGTAAATCACAAGTAGTTCAAGCAGAGTTTAGTAATGGATGGAAAGAGTTTTTAAAAATCAAATTCTTTTTATTATTCAGTAATACAAGTATACAAGTAGTACTGAACAAGATACTGAAGTTGGCAAAGCTTAGGGTAAATTAAATCTTGGGCCTTCTCCAGGGAGTGGGCGTTTTCAGATAACCCGAATATTTGTAAGAGACTTAGGGTGAAAAAGAGTTGTCTTGAGGTTCATTGCCTGCCTCTCGTGGGAGGTGCTCCTAAACTCAGAAATTTAGAAATTATTTTTAGAGCTGGAAGGGAGGATAGAGGAAATTTTATCTAATCCTTTCATCTTAAAGATGAGGAAACTGAGGGCCAGAGAATAACATTGCTCCCACCACCAATAATAATAACAGCAACTGTAACAATGGTGACTAATACTTACTGAACTCAGTACTGTGAGTTAATCTCATCAAAAAGCTCCACAGGAAAGATTCTTCTAATGGCCCAACTTTGTAGATACAGGAAACAATGCCTAAAGAAGGTTAAATGTGCTGTGCAAAATATGTGACCCCTTAGTCCTGTGTTCTTATCTTGTGCACATCATTGCTTCGGAAAAATGACTTGAGGTCTTGCAACTAGTTAGTGGTTCCTCCAAGGCAGGACAGCTGTTTCTTAGATCTGTACTTTGTAAACTAGGCCATATGAAGAGATGTGAAAACCAGTGGTCAAGCAGAGGCTTGGGCATTGAGAAGATGCTATGATTTCTTTTAAAAAGAATCTCATTGCCAGAGTACCCAGTGAGAAATTTGCTTTGTGGGTGAAACCTTATCAAAGGCTGCACCCATGTGTTCAGACCTGAAGTGACAGACATTTCATTTGAAATTGGGGGATTCTATCCTTTATTCATTGGAGAAATAAAGGAGAGCCAAAAATACAGTCCACTGCAATTACTATTAATACCTCCCAGCATCTCTCATTTTCTAATACCCTGCCTCTCTGTATAGCTCACTCTGTGAGCCCACATGCTCACTGTTCAATCTCCATCATTGCTCCCAACATCACTCCCACCATCTCCTAGAGTCCTCATGCTGCATCTTTGCTTACTGGAGTCTCTCCACATTTACACTTCAGGTACCACCCATCTCACCCCCTTCTGCCTTTTTGCTCTGGGGAATTGAATGCTTTTCTTGGCTCTGTTCCAAATACACTGCTTTCCTCATGAAAACAGATCTCTATGGTTTTTGTCCCTTCTATCCTTTTCCCATTCTTTGGATTCTGTTTCACAAAAGCCCCAAGAATGAATCTGGGGATGCACAGACTGTTCCAGGCAGGACACAGATATAAAGCCAGAAAATGTTTTAACAATCCAGAAGAGAGAAATGGCTGAGACCACCTATCTAAGTAAACATATAAGCATGTATAAGTATATATAACAGGGTATATATATGTGTGTGTGTATGTGCTTCCTCCTTTTTATACTGGGAATAGCTAAAATGGCAATTACCTGTGACAGATGAACTTTGTATATTCTGGGAAGCCCAATCCACTTGCTTTCTTTCTTTTTTTTTCCAACATCAAGATAAACAGGGCTTAAGAGCTTTATTGACTTTAACCACTTGTCCAGATGACCAAGGATCAAAAGTTTTCAAGATGGCTCACCAGAATTTCTGAAGCACAAGAGGGTGTAAAATGTTCCCACAGGTTTGTTGTTGTTTGTTTGCTTATTTGTCTGTCTTGTGAAGAATGTTTCCTTTGCTAAGCAGTTCCATGTCTCTAAGATGATGTTTTTAGAAATAAGTTAGAATTTGGTGGCTCAGTCTGTAATACCAGCACTTTGGGAGGCCAAGGCAAGTGGATTGCCAGTGCCCATGCGTTCCAGACAAGCCGGGGCAACTTGACCGAGATCTCGCCTCTACAATAAATAAAAAAATAGCTGGAAGTGGTAGCGCGCTCCTGTAGTTCCAGCTACTTGGAAGGCTGAGGCAGAAGGATCACGGAAGCCCAGCAGGTCGACACTGGGGTGGCCGTGAGTGTGCCACTGCACTCCAACCTGGGCGACAAAGTGAGAATCCAACTCAAAAAAAAAAAAAAGAAGATAGAATTCTACAATATTTCTCTAATTAACAGCTAGACAGATAGACCTAAGATAGCCTGGGTCATCAAGATTTTTTTTCTTTTTTTCTGTTTCGAAAATATCCTCTATTCCCTGAACTTTAATGGAGAAAGAATGCTACCTTTATCCTGGAAGAATATTTTCTATTTACCTGGCTATAAAGCAAAGATGTTTTCATTCAAAATGTACCTCTCTCACTTTCTTGGTATCCTACCATTCACATTGCAGCTACTCTTTGGCGAAGATCTTTTTCAATTATTTTGAGGAGCTTGTTGTTTTTAATGTGGAGTTCAAGTCCAGTAGTGAAATCTGTTTCATATTTGTATTCGGTTTTCAGCTCCTGGAAGAAACCCAAATTGGTAAGTCCCTGAGAGTGAAAATGAAAAAAAGAAAAAAAGAAAAAAACAGAATGTAGTTATGCAACCTGAGTTTTTAGAAGACGAGAGAAGATAACTCAAAGGACAGGCAAAAATAAACATTATGTCCTGTTCTTTCAACCCAGACATTCTGGCCCAGAATTCAACCTGGACAGTGATCGATTAAACGTATAGAACCACAAAAGAGCCATCTGAATCGTAAAATTTTGTGGCAATATCCCTATTATTGTCACATAAAGGGAAGAATGTGTGATTTTAAAATAAAACACCAAAGAAAGATGTACTGAGTTTGATGCAGAAGTAGACGTAGCCGCCCACAGTTGTGAAAGATTCGATAAGCTTCTTCTTACTTGTCCTTCACCCTGGAGGCTTCTGAAGAGGCCTGAATATCTGGCTTAAAGTGAGTGATGCTACTTGAAATGAAAAGCGAGGAGATTGCAAATCACTCTTCTGCACAGGCTTGGAATAAGCTATGGCACGGCTGATGGACAGATTCAGGTATTTAAGTGAGTGTGATTTCCAAGCAACAATTTCTAAACCCTACACTGTCGTTGACCTCCATCACGCAATTGGACATGTTTATGAAGGCACACTCAGGAGAATGAAATGCACTGGGAGGAATGCTGAAGTCATTTTTCAGCAGCACGGCAGTATGACTGCAAAATGAAGTCACATTACCCCAATCAGTAGTGGAGTCCAGCCTCACACCCTTCCTCTGCTTAATGGTCTGAGTCTACTCTAGCAAGGACCTTTCTGTTTCAGGAATCCAGTTGTGGTTCGGTTGGAAGAAACCAAAGATTGGTAATCCAATGTGTATGCTCAGGGAAGGGAAAGACACATGAAAGGACTTGAATACATGGTACAAGACTATATTTTTATCCTTTCCATTTTGTCCTCTCTTTTTTCTCTTATTCTTCTTAAAGGTATAGATATCATGAAGATGAAAGTACCCTAAAACAATTGCTTTCATGATGATCTGGATGACCAGAAAGCAAGCAAAGCACTCAATCCAGAGTTTTTAAAACCAAATATACTTAACTGTACATTGAAATATATGATCTACAAGTGTCTGTTCAATTAAATAGCTAAAAGCATTATAGAAAGATTAAATCCTCAATTGCACACAGAGGCTATATAGATCTGCTCAGATTTCCTGATTCTTCACTAAGGTCCAAGATACTTCTGCAAAAATTAAAAGGAGAAATTTCTGATGTCTAGTAGGTATTCCTAAAAAAGTTTATTGTAAGTTACATCAAATATTTATATTATACCTATTTTTTAACACTTTTTGAGAGAAAAATAAAACACGACTAATAACACAAAGATTATTTCTCATGTCCACTAAAGTCATCAATGTCGCTGATCCAGCCTCACCTATTGTCCATCAGAATTGTTTCTGGGGACTTTACTTCTGCTCCTGAGATATATGTTTTCTGATACATTTCATACATATGCAGTTCTACTGATTCCAGTCATGGCTACTTCTATTTGAACCATTGGTGAGAAAACAGTGTTGCTAATAGCCAATAATTAAAAGCCCAAGATTCTACAATTATAGTCATTCCCATTGCTGGCAACCTAGTAGTGAAATTTTCATATCCCACTTAATTGAATAGTGATTTATATACTTATCTATTAGACTATAAGATATTCTAAGTACAGACCATTCATTCATCTTTAAATCACTACAGCATCTACCATAATATTTGGTATGTTGTTGTTCAGTGGTAAAAATAGTAGAATGAATGAATGAAGCAGGAAATTAATATTTAAATATGGACACATTATTTGTGCTATATAGTCACATATACTGAGAACTGTCTGGAAGCGTTCTCAGAAAGCGACAGAGAAAACTTGGCTGACTATTCTTGGAGAACACGTTGACTGTTTGTTGGATGAAGACAGTTCACCAAGAAAGCAGATTTTGACCCTTCAAGAACTTGAATGTGATGATGAGTTTATGACAGTTCTAAAAGCCAACATACGGTCGGTGGCCAGATTGTGGTTCTGGACTCAGAGGCTTCCATTTGGAAGGCAGACAAGCATTTGAATTATGGGTCTAATGAAAGTGTCAATAGCAATCCTGTTACTGGAGGAGCTGTAAAACCCTGCTTAATGAACTAGGCAGGGACACAAAAACACAATGGTCTAAAATGTACTGTATGAGAAAATGATAATTAGTCCAGATTTCATGTACAAGATAAAATGCATAGGGATGATATTACCACTGAGCAATATTATAGCCCTTCAGGGGACTGTTTTGTTAACAGGGTTTGGCTCAGCTTGTTCTATCCTCTTTGTATGAATGGGGATGCACTACACAATTGTGAACTGTGGGTTAGGGAAAGAATGTCAGGTGGTAAAATTCCTGTCAGAGATGCTGACAGACATGTAAAATTAAAGACAATAAAAGGGTTCTGGCCTCATTAAGGCTTCACTCTTATCTGGGAGGCTTTATGCAATATAGGATGATAAGTCAAACAACTTCCCTCACAAGAGGAACTCGGGGGAGGTTAAAGAGAAAGTCACTCTCTAATCTCACAGTCAACTTTTCTAGACCCCCAAACATCAACCAGGAAAGGAAGGCAAGACACGACCAGACCTACAGCTAGCAACTGGGCAACAGCTATGTACCTCCACCCGGAGCCAGGAAGCTCCTGAGGCAGCCCTGAGCACAGAAGACAACTTGGAGTCAGGGGTCTGATTCTCAACTTAGCTCTTAGCCCTGCACTGACTCTGAGTTTGAATTTTTATTATCTCTTAAAAGGAGGATGTGGTGGAGGCAGATTAGAGTGGCACTTCAAAAGTTTTAAGGGGATTAAAAATCACCTGGCTATGTTGTGAAGATACAGATTTTGAGTCAGTTGGTTTAGGGTGGACCAGAGATTTTAAAATTCCGAACAAACTTCTAAATTATATTGATGCTAAAGGCCAATAGGCCACAATTTGAGGAAGAAGTAACCAGAAAATATCTCTTAATTTGAAAATGTTATGAGACTACCAAAGTCAATAGTAGTCTTTTTGCTATCTGTTGTTATAAGCAGTAATTACTGAGATTTTGGTATAGTCAAGGCAAATTTGTTTTGTCTTTGTTCTTGTCTTTTAAGTCTAAATAAGTGCACTATCCTAGTCTGAAAACCATGAATGTTCTCGTCTTTGCAGAGATAAATTAATCAGGAATCTTTGGCAGTAGAGTAGTATATTACTGTTGTACTAGCTAAATATTGCTTTCTTAAATCAATGTGTTTTATAACCAAATGGAGTGTGAGTGTTGAAAAATAAAATGGGGAAAACTAGAAACTATGAGTTTAAATGGTGGATCTACATCCAATAAAATCAAGGCAAAGGGGTTCAAGTGATCTAAAGGCACAGTCACTTGTGTACAAAAATAAGTGATTGTAATGATAGTCATAGGATGACATGATTTGGTTGTGCCTTACACCTTACACAAACAGTTTTCTAGGGGTTCAGTCTATTGAAAGTGACCTTGAACACTATAATCTTCCGGGGTCTTGCCATAGATACTTTCTACTTTCTGCCCAAGCTTAATTCTTTTTTCTTTTTAATTTTTTTTATTTTAAAGATGTGGGGTACAACTCAGGATTAGGTATTCAAGTGGTCATCGTACAAATAAGGTTTGGGCCTTCCTTTGGTCTTCATTTCACCTGGGTTGAGATCAGGTACCCTTATTGATGTTATGTATGAGGGAGGAAGGAATATTGTATGAATCCATGGCATTAAAATGTATTTCACAAATCTGCAGACAGGGATTTTAAAAGTTAACAGACATTTTCTTGACTGTGTCAAGCACAATATCTGACACATAACAGGAGCTGAATTAATGTCTGTTTAAAGAAATGAACTAAAGGCAATGAACATTTGACTAAGCTGCAAGACTGAAATTATTAAGTAAAAGTTCACAGCATCTTCTATAGTTCAAGCAGCCTTAAGTTTATGAGACAAAAACCGGGAACATATGTCCTTATTTAAAAAAAAAGACGAGAGAGAGAGAAAGAGAAAGAGAAAGATCTTTCTCTCCTTCCTCTCCTTAAAGAGAAAGCTTTGCCTAAAGAAGAATCAGTAAATTAATCTTGGAACAAGACTTTAATGAGCTCATATAATGTGCTTTCTGCCTCATATAAGCAGCCTCTTTTACCCCCTTCACCAGCCCTATGAAGTAATTATTATTCTCTTCCTCACATGCCCCAGGTGCTACAACTAGTAAATGGCAGCACTAGGGCTTCATCCAAGTTCATCTGACTTTGAAGTCAACACTCTTTATATAGTTTGGAATATAGTCATGGAGGGGAGGAGAAAAAGATAAGATTATTCTTTAAAGAAGAAAAATCGATTACATTTTTTAAAGTGTTCAATTATCAAGACTATAAATTGTAAAGAAATTAAGAGAAGGAGGAACTCGCTCTGGACTTGGGTCAAGGTTAGTTTCAAGGAGAAGGGCTGAAATTGGGCCCCGTGATCATTCATGAACAACATCCTTGTGCGGCCCGCATGAGATGAAACCAGGATGGACAGTAGACAAATGAGGTGAGAAGATGAAGGATACTGAAGAATAAAAGTGATCATGTTTGATTTTGAGAATAAAAGCGTAGGAAAGACTTTGTAATGTGGATCAGAAGAAAGCAACACATGAGTAACTGTTTTTTTCATTAATAGCATATATTGGGCACCCAAATACACAATGTCAATGGGATGGGAAAAAGGAAGCGTGTGTTGCTAAAATAACCTAAAGGCAAATCCTGACTAAACTAAGACCTCCAGCCAGACAAAAGCCTATTTGTAAATTACTCCACTTAATTTTTCAAGTCGTGACTGCCTCTCTGTAAAGCAGTTTACGACATTCTCAAGTAAGAGTTTGCCATAAAAATGAATGAATGAAGTATTTCAAAACTGCTATGAGATATTAAAGATGAATCACTTTTAAAAAGTGGTTTTGTTTCCTGTGTTCTGCATAATGCATTTGAGAATGTAGTTTCCATTCTCACCCATCATCCCATTGTGAAATCAAATTGAATAACTCTTTGCTCTTAGAATGATCATTCATTCAAATGCATTCAATAAATAAAGCCCAAACACAATGAGGTACTTTTCATAGGGCATCCCCAAGAGCTAGGGCCTGGTCTCTCTCCCTGTATGAGACTGAAGTAAATAAAGCATTCGTTCACTCACACTGACTGTATAATACATAGTGACTAATTGTTTTCTCAGCTTTTACAGGTACATTATATCATTGGATCCTCACAACAACTCCATAATAAACATGCTGTTGGCTTATTATTCCCATTTAACAGATGTGGAATCAAGAGCTCAGAGTGATCAGTGATTTGCCCAAAGTCACAGAGCAATCCAAGAGGTACTTTGACTCTTCACCTCCTCCCCCTCCAGAAAAGGAGATATATTTTATGTACAAAATAATATAATTAGTAGAGCCATTACTGAGACCGGGCAGAAATATTTAATTCATTCAGATATGCCTTTGGAGATTTTGTAAATATTGAGAAATTCATTTTCCACCTCCTGCAATCCTGTGAATTCTACCCTGGACAAAAGGTCATCCAAATATGATCCTTGTTCGGAGTTAGGGAAATGTATGCAGCCTGAAAGAATATGGGCCAAATGCAGAGTAAAAATATCCTCATAACTCCCAGTGCCATTTACTCTTGTTGCCTCAAATCCTTTTCGAAATTAGGCAGGTTATAAATCATAAAAAAAATATAAAAATGTAAACTCTTGCCCTAAATTCAATTAGCATATATCAGAGAAGGTCATGAGTGCAGTAGGTTGGAGAGCAAGTAAAACAAGACTAAAATAGGTATGGTGGGCAAGCCAGAGAGAGAGAGAAGTTAAAAGAAGGAAAAAAAATCTTCCCATTTATATCTACAGAGCATATTGAAAAATTCTCTGACAAACAACAGAAAATACAATTTTTCCCTCAATCAACATCCTTCCAGCTTCTGGTCCTAATCAGTCAGAAGCTAGTATGAAGAATAATTAGAAGACAGGAGATCAACTTTTCCTAAGTCAATCTGAGACCAGAACTGTGCAGAGTAACACCTAAGAATGAGGGAAGGGGAACTAGAAGCCTTGTCTTCACGGAGAGAAAAGGTTAAGTGAAAATGAAGAGGTAGTTTCATTTTCTAACATTGCCTTGAAACACCATTTTTAATCCAATCTGTGCCAGCCCTCTCTTTTCCTCATTTAAGCCCTCCTTTGCTTCCACCTTCATCTTGGTTGTGGGATCATGTAATTAGGGCAGGCCCCTGTAGAAGCTTTGGATCTACCACACTGGCTTGGCTCCTACATTCAGTTGTTGAGAAGACTTGATGGCTTTCAGGGCCCTTTTCCTCAACACATCTAATTCTTTTTCCTCCTACATTATGGTGTATTTATTTACCTGTGTGCAACCGTGCATAGCTTCAGAGTTTCTGAAGAGCTAGAGTCCTATTTTGTGAGACTCCTATTTTGTGAATCATGGAATTGGGAGAACCATAATTTTATCAGTTGATATTTGAGGCACTGCATTCTTCCAAGTGTTCCCAATAACTTGGAAGAATAATTCATATAATCAAATCATCCAAAGCATCAAACAGGCTTTCTTCTTCCCTGTTAAAAACAAGAGACAGAAGTCACAATTCCAAGGTTTATTCTTCAAAAGGCAAGGTGACTCTGAACCAAGGTTAATTACCCAGTGTTTTTTTAGGTATCAGGAAATATATTTCTAGCAATATTTCTCTATACATTCAGATTTCATTTTAAAAACAAAAATAATGTCTTTGTTCATGACCCAGGCTTTACAACTATTTTGCATTAAAATCCATGTTGAGGTCTTTAAGCCATTTTAAGTGTTATGACCAGTGGCTTCAGGCATGAGATTTTGTTTAGATAGCGCAAGACCTTTCTTGTTGATTGAAACCTGGCTTGATGCCTCTATACATCTAAATAATTAGAAAAAAATACATTTAAATGAGAAGCAGATGCTGTTTCCAGATTTCTATTTTCACTGTTCAGAATAAATAGAAGCTTTCATCTCTGCATTTACTCTTTGGATATGGTGCATACCACATGAATCATTATTTAAAGCATGGGGTGTTCCTTTCACAAAGGTAAAGGAAATAGGGGACCTCTGGGGTACTCGTTCCTCTAAAACACTTTCTGCTCCAAGAAAAGGAAACAGGATTATTTATTCTCCTTTACTCCTTCGAATGCTTCCATGTCTGGTACTAAGCCAGTAGATCCAAATAGAATGGGGGAAGGCTGTGCTGAACGCAAAGATGGCAGGCCCTGCTGAAGATCGGTAGCTTGTAATTGGCAACAGACGACAAACATACTGCAAATGTTCAATGTTCGTCTTATCAGATGCAAAACCAATTAAGAAGAAACTATACCCAGGCAAGAAAAAAAATAGAGGACAAGACATCACAGGGCACCTCTGAAATCATAAGGTCGTTTTCTCCAGTTTCTTTATCTGCCACTATGTCAACACTCTAGCAGGTAGAGTCCATTTTTAGTTTCTCTTCTCAGCTAGGAAGTTATACACAGGTTAGGTTTCTGAGCCAATTTTAAGTGCTTGAGATGTTTGGATGGAGGAACTATGTAAACAAAGGGTCTGCACAACTTCAAAGCAAAACATGCTTACATGAAATCCACAGATTCCCAAGTCTGGTGTCTGAACTGATAGCTACAGTGAGAAGAACCAAGACAGCTACCAAAACCAGTAGGAACTAATTAGCCTTAGGGCTATCATGTAATTTTCTGAAGTTGTTTGTTTACCTTTTCTCTGTCACCCTTCTCCCTCCGCCCCCACCCCCCCACTCCTCCAATGCTCCACCATTTCTTCTTCAAGGATGTCTCTTGGTCATCATTCCCTATCCTCCAGCCAGGTCTAGCAGAGTGTCTGGTGCATATAAGTTATCAATCAATATTTGTGTATTGACACTAAGAGTGGACATAATTAAAAATTTATTCACTGCCCTGAAATACATAGTTTATGAGTTGTATAAATATACAAAGTACCAATTTAAATAGTAGTTGCTACTTAAGAAGCACTTAATGTGTGTCAGGCATTGTGCTAAGAGTTCTACTTGCATTGTATTAATTTTAACAACCCAAATATATTAGAAAGTATTATTCCTTCTGCTTTATAGATGAAGAACCAGAGGCTCAGTTAGGTGAACTGACATGCCTAAGGCTCAGTCAGTAAGTGGCAAAACTTCCAAATTCATCTTCCTCGGTAACCCTTATAGATCATTTAACCATGGCATGATGCTTCCAACTGCATTTAAAAGGTTTTGAAAGCTTGTTCTAATACAATGTGCTACAAATTTAGATTTAATGCAGAAAGAGAGGGTAAAAAATTCTACCAATTAATTAGCCCTTGGGACATGAGAATCACAGGTTTTCTCTGCACATGAAGTGAATAAACCATTCTTAGAATCGAACCAATGACCCAAATGCACAATGTGGTCTTTCAACACAGAGAAAGGTTTGAATGGTTCAGTCATGTGAATTATGTTACTGTGAAATAAACCAAGTTAAAAAAATTCATCTGGAACTTTTGATCTGAACAGACATTAAAGCTATTCTATCCCATATGTGTATACACAGATCCAAAAGAAAATAATATAATGTTAGAAATAGGAATATACATATTGCCACAGTGGTTGCTGCTATTACTCCTACCATTTCAAGTGATGACAATTATTATTTGTTATCATTAATATATATACTTAAGATTTATTGAGAGCTTGCTGTACATGAAACTTTGTGATAAGTCCTTTATGGACATTTTCTAATTTGATCCTCAAACAACTCCATGAATTAAGCATAATTATAACCTCCATTTTCTATGTGAGGAATTTGAAGCTGAGAAAGTCAATAGCCTATCCATGGCCAACAGTCCATGATGGTAGAATTAGGTGCAAAACCAGGTCTCTCTCGGCCTAAGCTGTGCTCTTACCCACTATTATATAGTGTCACACTGATTTTGACACAATTATGATACCTGCGACCTTCTAATTTTAGTTTCATAAAATGCTTTACATATATCCTACCTCGGTTTGATTGCTAACATGAGCTGGGGGACAGTAAGTAAGCATTATAAAGAACTTCATTTTTGCTGATGGGGAGATGAGCAAGTGTTAAAATTCAAAGGTATGCCCCTCTCCCCAAAATTCCAGGGGTTTCCTTTCTTCAAATAAGAAATATTGACTTTGTGGAAGGTTTTTTGTTTTGTTTTTAGTATTTACAAGGATGAGGAGCTTGCTATGAAAATATGTTGCAGTGTTTGTTAATATAGGCTCTTCCTAGACTAACAAAGAATGTAGTCCACCTCTTTATTCAACAACTGGTATTAGACATGTCTATGTAGAAATTCTGGTATATTTGCTAGAGTTCTCCTTCTAAACAGACTATAAATAAAATGGAATTTTTTTTCTGACAGCATTTTGAACCCTCAGCTACTGGGTCTGTATAAAACCTGAAAATACAAGGGATTTCCATTCATAGAAAATGAGATGAAGGATAAAGCTAAGTGACCTTTTGAGAACACTTTAAAATTATATTCTGTTTATTGAGTTCATGTCTTGGTCCAAGGTTCAGAATGATATTCATTTTGTATGAATAGGTTTTTTTCTCAAATCATTGTGAAGAAAATTATAAGTGTATGAAAATATTATATAAAAGGAAAAGATCCATTTGGCTGTTTAGGGACCACACATGCTTTTAGGAACTAGGAGATACAATTCTCCCTTTGGATAGCTATAAGAATTAAGGGAAGTCATTTAAATTCTCCAAGCCTCAGTTTCCTTATCATAAAATGTAAGGCTGGATCTAGCTTGTCTCAAAATTACTATGGAAGTAGAAATCTGTGATTCTTTCAATCTACCTCAGAGTAGGCAGTTACACGTGCATTATACATCAAATGATCATGTAAGAACTGCAGAGAGCATCTCAATAAATTCCTAGAAAATAATTTAACAATGTGACCAAATTATAAATAGCTATAGTTGTCTAGCACATATAAGAAGGTAACAAGATTTTTCAACTTGGTGCAGCAATGATGATTATCTCAGCCTTTTAAGGCTTTTCTCATTGTCCTGAAACATAGGTATCAAGGAAATAGGAAGTAGAAATTCTGTGTATTTACTCTTGATGCTGATAACATCTATATTTGACATTCTAGAATAACAACATCTCCAGTAGCAACTAAGATATGCATGTTTCAGAACTGAGAAACTTTTAAAATCCCCTTTTAAGCAATGCAGCCACAGAAGACTTTTAATAATTGATTATAATTGATTTTAACCTTGTCCTAACCTGGGCAAAATGGCAAAGCCAATCATCTTTGTCCAGATGGGGTATGAGAAAAGAGCCCCCAGTCCACATCTTTAAAAGCTCCAGACATGAGCAGAAGATAAAATATTTAGTCTGCCAAAGCCTTGACCTCCCAATTCCAGCCAGTTTTGAACTTGAATTGATTTCCGACAAGGCATCTGGGAGATGATTACAACAAAATGCACTAAAGCTGGGCAGCCTTTATTTTAACATCCCAGCAACTTAACCTGTTAATAACAGCAATTGTTTTAGATACAATACCAATTTCTGTAACCGACGAAAGAAATGGATAACAGCAGCACAGTCTCCAAGGCAGTGGAAAAAACAAAAAAAGCACAGCTGGTCAGTATTTTCCAAAGACACCTCAGTTTTAGGGACCCAGACATAATTAGAAACCCAATTCTACAGCTCAAAAAATTATTAGCAGGAGAAGGCTGCATGTTGAGAGAAACACTGTGAGCTCAGGGCTCTGGAATTACATCTGTGTTCTGCCGATGAAAGCTCAGCTATCTTAGGCAAGTCACTTCACATCTCTATGCCTAATTTGTTTTGTCTGAAAAAGTGCTGCCCAATAAAAACGTAATGTGAACTGCAAATGTAAACCCATGTGTAATTCTAAATTTTCTAGTAACCACATTAAAAAAATTTTTAAAGACAAAATTAATTTTAATATCTTATTTAATCTAACCTATCCGAAATATTTTTTCAACATGTAATCAATGCAAAATTATTACTGTAATATTTTCCTTTTTTTTGTACTAAGACTTCAAAATCTGGGGTATATTTTACACTTCTGGTGAACTTCAATTCAAATTAGTCATACCCAAAGTACTTAGTAGCCATACAGGGCTCATGATGATCAGAGCAGACAGCACAAGTTTGAAAAAAAGAGCAGGTAAGATTAACCATCTCTAGGGTCTTCTCTAACCAATAACATGTCATAATAATTCTAAATGTTGCTTCTGCTGCCTTTCAACTTAAAGTAGCCATAGGTTGAAAGTCTAGGTGCAGCCTGTTGACTGGTGAGATCATTTAAAGTGACTGCAGCTAAGGTTTAAGATTAGCAGTCAGTAAGGCCTGTTCTGATGCATGGACATGAACTTCAGCCCTATCCTTAGTCAACTGTATTACACCAGTTGGTCATAAGTAGCATAGGGTAGGTGAACATAGTGGGTGGTTGCATAAAATTTTATGAAAGGGGCCAGCATGTTCTTTTAAATGAAATTATAAACAACATCTTCAGGTTTTTTTTGCACTATTTATGTACCATTCATGTTGCATATATAAATCACTTAATCTAAACAACTACCCTATGAGTTAGGGATTATTAGCCTTATTTAACAGATTGGGGACTTAGCCTCAAAGACACTGATTAGCCTGCCCAATGTCAGACTCCTAGAAAGTATTGTGTGTGGATTTGAATCCAGCCTTTTTAGACCCTGAGACCTGTCTTTTATTCACCATGATATGCTACTGTTACACATAAGTAGCATTTGGTCTCCTATCTCACCCCTACAAAGGTTTCCCAAATTGGAGAGATAATAAAAAGTAGGCAAGAGAAAGGATAAAGACATTGCTTTCACTTTTTAATGACTGAAAAAGTCAGAAACAGCACAGCAATGTAGCTTTCCTAATATAGAAAGCACGATCAAATGATAATATTCTAATAAGCCCACACCTTCTTTCTTTCCCAGTCATGAATACCTACAAGAAAGGGAGAAATAACAAGAAGACAAGAAGGCAGAGAAAGGAAGGAGGGAAAAAGAAAAGGAGAAAAAAGAGGGAAGAAGGAAGGGAGGGAGAGAGGGAGTGAGAGAGTGAAGAACAGAGAGAGGCAAAGAGGTAGGGAGGGAGAGGAGAAGGGA
Source organism: Carlito syrichta (assembly GCF_000164805.1). Classification (NCBI taxonomy): domain Eukaryota; kingdom Metazoa; phylum Chordata; class Mammalia; order Primates; family Tarsiidae; genus Carlito; species Carlito syrichta. The sequence goes on from NW_007246977.1 coordinate 350,101, forward strand.
GGAAGGGATTCATCAAGCCCTCTGACCTTTCAATAGAGTCTCAAGACTGTGGCCAGAGAATCATGGCAACATTTCCATTCCTTAAACATGGGCTTCACCTCCATGATTCAAATCATAATTGCAATTACAAATTATAACTTCTGGCAACTAAAAACATCATTCCTGATGAAATGTGGAGAAAACCTCCTCTTCACACTGAATAAGCCTGTGCTCAGAGGCCCATCCTCAAATAGACGCCGGCCACCTCCCTGACATCAAATTGAGTTAAGATGGAAAATTTTAAATATCTAGATTTTATTTCAATGATTTTACACATATTACTCATTTGATCGTGCTTTCTACATTAGGGAAATGGTCAGGCATAGGAAATAGAATTAGATAGAGGTTTCTTTTTTCTGTTAAAATATGTTATTATTTTCCTTTTCACTTCTGATAAATGAAGGCATAGAGATAGTTCAATTTAGTAATTTGGGGAGTAAACAGTTTCTTTTAAAAACTTGATTGTAGCTGCACTGTTAACATGATTTAAAGCTAACTTTCTTGTAGAAGACTATGGAAAGGGCCCAGCGGTCAATGTGTAAACAGTTCTCCACAGCTGGGCCATGACATGCCCATTACTTGTGAGCTAATCCAGAATCACAACAGCTAATAGCCCTTGTTCCCTGTGTCTTAACTCTGTGGGCCATTAACATCATGGCTGCAAAGAGAATATTCTTCAGTTTGGCCAACCATATGTTAATATTGTATTTACACCATATTATCACAGCTTATCTTTATTGCATGATTTCTCCATGCCAAGCCTTTCAGTACTTTATGTTGGCTATTTAGTCCACATTAAATAGGTACTCTTATCATCCTCTTGTAACAGATCAAGAAACTAAGGCACGTAATGCTTATAAATGGTAATAATCAGGCTGGATGTGGTGGCTTTAACCTTTAATCCCAACACTTTGGGAGGCAGAGGTGAGAGAAATGCCTGAGCCCAGGGGTTCAAGACCAGCCTGGGCAATTTGGCAAGACCTCATCTCTACAAGAAATCAAAAAATTAGCCAGCCATGGTGGTGCATGCCAATAGTCCCAACTACTTGAAAGACTGAGGTAGAAGAATCGCCTGGGCCCAGTGCCACTGCACTCCAACCTGGGCAACAGAGGGAGTCACTGACTCAACATTTGAAATTAAAACAAATCAAAACAAAAAACAGTAATAATTAATATATTTAGTTTTCCTTTTTTTTCTTTTCCTGATCTTCCAGTATATTTATGTCCCCTTAGTAACCTCCATTCAGCCATACTTCAACCCTACCTAGGCTTTAGTCTCTCCATTGCTCTTGATCCTATTAACAAAGTTCTGTGTTTTGGGGCAGTAAAGAAGGGTTTTATGCATTTTATTAGTTACTTATTACTGCATAACAAACCACTCCATGAATTTATGGTTTAAAATTGAGACATTTTACATGCATTTTGTCACAATTTTAATTTAAGAAAAATTTTAAGTCATAAGTAAATAATAACAATTGTAATTTATTCATCAACTTGTGGGTCACAATTTAGACTGAGAGAATTTTTCCACTAGTCTTACTAGGGGTCACTCACGCAGCTCTAGTCAGCTAGTGGCTCAACAAGGGCCGGGTAATTAATCTCGGATGACCTCATTCACATGTCTGGCGGTTGGTGGTATCTGTATGCTGGGCCACCTGTCTCCAGCAGCCTGTGCTTCTTAACATGGCAATATGCTCCAAGTTCCAATCTGCAGACACTTTTAAAGTCTCTGCTTGCATCACATTTACTGGTATTGTCTTGGCCAAAGCAAGTCTCATGATCAAGTCCAGGCTTAAAGTTAGAGGGAACTACACAAGAGTGTGGACCCATAACAACCTAATGTAATAAGTGCCTTAAGTATTCTTCCTTCTCCTTCAATGTGGCCAAAACAATTCAAATCCAAGTTGAAGACTGAATAAGAGAAGGAAATCCAAATTTCCCAATAAGCCAAGAATATATCAGATTCTAAATTTGGCCTTCAGTTTGAGCCTCAGATGTAAATGAATACCAAGTCCCATATTTCCACTGAAATCATAGCATGCTATTTCATAGCATGTTTTGAAAAGATGGCCAGCAGTTTTGTATTTAAATGAAAAACAATATTTCATTTGAGGGCACAACAATATTAAATATTTTTTACAAGACTCTACTGGATGATGACAATGGCTAATGCTGTATTTTTGCCATGGGAACTTGTGTTTTACTGAACCACTAAAATTACCATCAGATGTGCTCATTCTCTGTTGAAGTAATGAACAATGGTATGTCTGAGAGAGAAATTCAAAGTGCATCATTTATCTTATCCTATTTTCAATTAGGCCGAATAAAGTATAAAGTTGGTTCCAAACTACATCACAGAAACAGGGTGAGTAAATTTATTATACCACTAGAGTGCTAATCTTAGCAGATGGTAGAAAAAATATTTTTAGCATGAAATATGCTAAAGCAATAAATCTGAACAAGGTGGATCTTATCAACTAATATCTCCCCAGTGTGAGGTAAAACTCCTGTATGACAACTCAGCATTCTTATGAAGTCTGGGTGGATGTGGTTAGATATGGCCTCAGTGAGAGAGGGAAAAAAACAACAATTAGGGTACAACACACACACACACACACACACACACACACACGACATTGCATTGAATTTTTTTTAAAGTGAACCGACTGTTATGTTTTACATTTTCTTGAATTTTATTTTTAAATCATGCCTATCCCAGAGTTTTCTGTTTTCCACTTGGGAATTTTCCAAGTTGGAAAATTTACTAGAAGTATCTATTAGGACAGTTTTAGAGTAGAAGTGAGCACAAACAGTCACACTTTGCTAAAGATCACCACTAGCAAAGGAAAGCATCTAACAAGAGAACTGAAGGGGCTCTTAAAAATGGGGTTTTGACTAAGACACCTGAATGAGGGCTCCCAGTCCTAGGATGCATTTGGTTTATAGTTCATCAACATCCAGCTGCTAGGTTCCAGCAGATAGAATAGGTCGCTCATTCAGAATAGATAGCATGTGGTACTCAAACGTTCTATTCTCAAAAGAAGATGAGCAAAAATGAAAGAGTAAGAGATAATGAGTAATAAAGTAAAAGCTATGATGCATTTGAGAAGTCTGTCTGAGAGGTGGTTGAGCTAGATATTTTTCAGGGTAACCATAAACTATAGGTTTTATAGCCATCTTGTATCTGATTAATGTTCATGTCTCAAAAAAAAAATGGGTTAGAGAAGATCACAGTGTCATGGGTCTGGATCAGGAAACAAAGAATTCATAACCAAATCCCCCACTAATCTTCCATGTGACTGAGTTTATTACATGATTTTTCTGGGCATTAAGTTAACTATATGCAAAATGAGGATTCGGACTTTCCTGTCATTACATAAAGAATGCGTGTGAAGAGGAAGGAGTGAATCAAAATCATTAGAAGAAGTTGCATTTGAGGTGAGCAACAAAAAACAGAACCCATTGACTCAAGATTTTAGGCATTCCTCTTAATTAATCCTGGTGATATATCAAATGGTTGGAATTATGCCTCATCCATCTACTTGAATTGAAAACAAAGTTAAAACCATTAAGATGTCCAAATATTGAAGACACTTACAGTCTGGATAAAGTACAAGAAACCAACCTAGTGTATCATACTTCCTAAGGTCTCATAATAGAAGTAGATGTTGGAAGTTAATTAAGGGTTGAGAGCATTCAGGAGAGAAATTTCTCTGGTTGGTGAAGTGGGGGTCAGTGAAGGACAGAAGGGAAACAGTGGGGAGCTATGTAGGCCACTCCTGACTTCTTCTCTAGGGTTGTACCCTTCCAGACTCTTTCACTGGAATCTCTACTGTCTCGGGGCAGTGCACAACATTTATACACATAAACAAAGCTCTCCTAGGGCTGTGGGGTTAGGGTGGGGAGGATTTGCGTATTGCTGTCCGTGGTCCTGATCATCCTATTGCTATTTCACAGCTGTTTCTACTGAACAAGGGGGCACCACAGATGACCTTTCTTCAGCTTATCCAAAATGAAACAAAAACTTGTGAATTTGTTGTAGAGATATTGGATCATAAGATGTAGATAAAAACACAAAGAGGGGCATAGGCACCAGGAGATTATAAGGGAAAAACAAGCAACAAAAATATTGATATAATTTTCAAATCATCACAGGTGCCATAAATAAAATCACAAATTACTATGGCTAAAAAGTAGAATAAAAAACAGTATAACATTTATGTCCAAAGCTGTATAATCACAGAAAGTCCTGATATAAACAAACACATGTAAGTGAGGTGTGCAGAACACCAATCTGGAAAAATAAAACTCATTGGTTGAATTATACTCAACAGCTAACAGTTTTCTTAGGTTTAGTATTATCTCTCTTGATGACATTTAGCAACTTTACACCATCATGAAACAAATAGAATGGTGACTTAGTTTGCATTTCATGTAGCTAATTCCATGTATGTTTGCAGTTCAGCTGTGTTTTCTGGATTATTCCTTGAAGAATTAAGGGGTGGGACTGCTCTACACCCCAGCTGCTGTGTTTTTGTGTCTCAATCAGGGAAATGACTTGCAAATGAAAATGCTAGTAGTACCCCAATGCATGTTCTTCCACTTTTTCATAGGAATGGAATCTTCAACCAGGACTCCAGAATTATGATTATATTTCACAAACTCCTAGCAGTGAGTTGTGGCCCCCTTCTCTCTCAAGAGAGAAACGGACATCTCTGTGTTTTCTCTTCTTTGCCCCATCTCTTTCACAGCCTGCATCACCAATGGCATAGGAGAGCATGAGGTTTAGGACTCTAGTCTAGGGGTAGTGGTAAGCTGAAAGGACCATGGTGGAACAGAGAAGCCATACCAGCCCTGGACTTCATTCCTCCAGAATTCCAGAATTTCACATCAGAGAAAAATTAGCATGTATTTTTTTTTTCTAAGCCACTGCCTATTTTTTTTTACTAGCAGCTGAACCTAATCCTAATTAATACACTATTCATCAACATTTGATGAATGCACAGCAAATACTGGCTCATGTATGCCAAATCAAAAAAGAAAAAAAGGGGGGGGGGGAGAATCTAAGAAAAATAACAAACCAACAAGCAAAAGAGTTCCATGAGGTCTTGTTATTTTTTACATGAAGCAGGAATTCCTAAATATCTCCAAGTATTAAATCTAGAGTAGCTTTTCAACAAAATAAATAAAAGTAAATAGCCTTTCCAAAATAATTTATTTACAATGTGGCATTGCCTAAGAGATAATTTTCTTCCTCCTAACATTCTCTCTCTATTCACAGGAGAAATGCTGGGAGTTTCACAATAAACCTTTCAAGTGGATGACAATGAGAAGCTTGAAACCACCATCCACTAAAAAATGAGTTAGCCATACTGGATTTTTAGGTCTCCCAAAAGAGATAGGGGCTCCTGGTGATATAGGTGTGCATGCTAAGCTGATTTTTTGCACAAAACTTGGTATTTTCATGCAGCGTTAGGAGTGACCAGAACCACATTAACTCTGCCCCTTATGGAAATTGCTGTGACCCTTATTTCCTGCAACTGGACCAACTGTCAATTGTCTTTGAATGTGAAAGATGGTTGTGATCTCTTTGTCTGCAGACAGACTATGTTTCAGGATGGACAACTGGTTGTGAACACTTTGCAGAAAGAGCCAGCGTCCCCCTCCAGAGGCCCCTCCCTTCCCTCTTCTTATTGCCTGGAAAATGCCAGGAAAGTTTAAAATTAATGGCGACCAATTGAAAAAGAAAAGGAAATCAAAGAAACATTTATTCCCTGAGAAGTAGCCCTATTTCTTTCACCTTTACATAAGAGCACAGACGTTTTCTGTCAGCTCTGGTTTTTGTAGAGGAAATGGGGAGGGGAAAATCCCATACACAGGATAGAAAACATGTTTTTAAGCACCAGTAAAATTGTTATGTTTTTAAATTTCATATAAATATAATACAAACCAAGACCATACACTTTTCTCAAATTCTGTTGGTGCTATTGACTTTAAAATCTGAGATCTTTAGTATTAAAACCAAATACACACAGAAGTCATGGCAATATTTTATGTGCCAACAACAAAGGAAACATAATTCTCCCCTATGAGGCTATAAATACCTCAATTCCAATCTACCTGGACACACAACTGGGTTTAGTAGCCAGAAGAACTGCAGTCACTGAAACAGGCATCCATGAAAAGATCGACATGCTTGGTGAGTCCACTTCAGAAACCAGCCGCATGAGGCAAAACTATTCAGTCTTCAGTACCCATAGAGACCCCTTAGCTTATCTAAAACTACTGCTCTCCACCAATTGCTTAATTTCAGCCAAGATCTGATATTGGCTACAAGAGGGACTGAGAAGGAACATGTAAATGACTCAGGGCAAAGACATTCTCATTGTCAGAAAGACAAGACACAACATGTACCCTACTAATTGGAGTCACAAATACCATCTTCCTTTGCAAAGGAGACAGAGACGACTGTATTTAGCCAGATGACTTTGCTATCTGAGTAGTTGTTACTTAGTCAACTCCAAAAGAAAAGATGAGAATTTTTCACTGGTAACATTCTGTTTTGCAAAGGATATGTATATATTTGGACTGGTTAGAAACAGAAAGGTGATGGGAGTAGGCAGCACCTACTGATGTGGCCTGTGGGGTAGATATATGCAACAGGAGCTACAATATTTTCTTTTAAAACTCAAGACTGACATTCTGCTTTTTGAAGACTCCTTCACTATCTCTGGTGTATCTCCTTTCCCTCCCTCTTAACATGTGAGATATTAATTTCACTTAGGATCTCTAAAGAGGAACAGGGTAAAACACCAACTTAATGAGAAATTTAAGAAATGTTTGACTTTTTTTCTCCTCCTTTTCTCTGCTCCCCAAGGAGGCTGAAAACTCTGCTGAAGAATATGTGGAGATGGTAAGAATTCTGTCATCTCCAGTAGCAGTGTCCCTGAGTAGTTGGAAAATTCCATTCCTAACCAATCTACATACAGGAAAATGTTAATGATCTTGTAATTAAAACTTCACTTGCAATCCTAGGTTGTGTTACACTATATCACCCATTTAACTTTATTGTGATTGATCTTTGTCAACTTTAACTATACTCAGAAGCAAGTCAATAAATAAAGATCAATAGTTTTTATTTCTTCAGCTTTTTTTTTTTTATTAAAAAGTATAGATAGGCTAAATAATACCAGCAATAGCAGTAGCATACAGCCTCCCTCAGTGCTGGTGCTTTCCATGATAAAATATATATATATATTAAAACAAAATCAAATTTAAATTCACAAATGGGCTTTCTTCATCATCTGTCATTAAGTAGCCTTTGGCACTTTTAACCGCAAACATTGAAACACACAGGGCTTGCATACATCTTTCCTCTCTGAGATAAAATGTCTTTACAGTATGTCCAGTGAACCTCTTATTCTCCAGCATTGCTAACTTTTGCAGCTCTGGTTTAAGGCACTGACCACCTATGAAGACTGAGTAGTGATCTAGGAATGAAGCAGGATAAGTGAGCAATTTCTTGTTCAAAGAAAGGAAGAGGAGCTTTGACCATATTTTGTGTGGATCCAAAGACGTGGTGGCTAAGCACCTGGGAAAATCTCATTGCGTGCAGACCCCACTAGGTCCAGTGCTACAATAGGGTCATGGAGGGCACCAGGTATTATTAACACCTTAGTTGCCAGATTGTGAGAAAGTCTGAGGTAGGGTTGAGGGAGGGGAAGTGAGGAAAATGTGGTTCTAAGAGAGGGGTTTAGGCTTTCAGGACAACACCAAGGGGGCATTTGTGGGGTATGGGGCATAAATGATCTGACATCCAATAGAGAAGGCGCTTAATATTTCAAAACTCAAACGGCTATACAGGTGTGGGGCAGCTACTAAATGTCAGTCAACCTTGGAGAGGACCAAGAACAATAACCGCATAAAAACACACCAGATATGTGATCATCACCAACTTGTCTCACTTGAAAAAATAAGACTTCCACTGTCTGTGCTGAATCATGGAAGTTTGAAACATTTTAGCCAGTTTTTTTACACTCAATTCCGATACAGATAGTGCTTACACATAGAAAATAATCACTTCTCTTATTTAGTGCCCATGTGTTACTTCACTTCAGGCTCAAAATAAAAGCCCATGATATAAATTGAGGAAAAGTCCAACTCTTTCTAGAGTCAGCATTGAAAGCAGCCACCTCCTGTTATCTACTGCCACCAGGATGCCCAATGGTACCAAGAATGGACCCTGATCAACTGAAGTATCTCCATCTTCAGACTATTCTCCTCGTGTTCTCGATTTTTAGAGAAAGGAACTCTCCTGCTCCCAGTAACTGAGGTGTAAAACATTCTCATTTTTAATGCTTTCTATACCTTATTCCCTACATTTACTGAGTAAATTGTGATATCTCTTTCATTGATCTCTTAATTCAATTTAATTAAAAAAAAGTAAGTGTCAACTTGAAAAATACTAACAAAGAAACAGGTCCTCTGTCTTTGGAGATGTTACTATTTAGTATGGGCCACAAGCAAGTAAATAAAGAACTGTATACAATACAATGCATTATACAAAAATGCCACAAGACAGACATGAATAAAACATGATGACTAAAAAGAGTGGAGAGGAACATAGTTAGTTTGCAGGGCTCAGGGACAATGAGGGAGAACACAGAGCTTGAAGAATAGGGAGAAATTTAACAGAAAGAGAGAGGAGGCAGAATGAAAGAAAAACCCAAATAAAGATGGAGGGATAGCCTTGAGGCAAGGTTAAGGAATAAGAAGATAAATTTTGGTTTCAGAAACAATGCAACGACTTTGGGTAAAGTGAAGGGTTTCTGTAGGACAGAACAGTAATGAGGAATAATACCCAAATGTTAAACTGAATTCACATTATGGAGGGTCTAGAATTTAGGCAGAGGCACCTGTGTACAACTGAGAGGGCAAGAGAGTTCCTGAAAGTTCACGCTAGGACATGCATGCTGCTGCTATGGCTATGGGAAAGGTGCCCTCTTATATACTGATGGTGAAACATGGATTGTTAAACTTTCTTTGGAAAGCAATCTGTCAATATTTATGGAAAATAAACAGACCCTTTTATCTCAGCAATCATCCTTCTGAGGTTCTATCCTGTAGAAATATCAGTCCACTAGAGTACAGCACAAATATTTCTTGGAAAATTGTTTTAAACTGTTGTTTTTTTTTTTCAAAGTGGAAATAATCTGAATAGCCATCAGTGGGGAAATGACTTAACAAATTTGTATATTCACACCACCACAGAGTATGCAATTTATTATACAGGTCCCATTGATCAAAGGGTATTCATGACATAAAGTTTTATTTTTATTTTTTTAACTCTTTTTTTTTTTTTTGAGTTGGAGTCTCACTCTGTCACCTAGACTGGAGTGCAGTGGCTGCTCCCGGCCACCGCAGCCTCAACCTGCTGGACTCCGGCGATCCTTCCGCCTCAGTCTTCCAAGGAGTTGGAACTACAGGTGCGTGCTACCACTCCCGTCTAATTTTTTGATTTATTGTGGAGATGAGGTCTCGCCAAGTTGCCCAGGCGGGTCTCGAACCCCCAGGCTCAGGCAATATTTTTTTAACTTTTAATTTTTTTATTTCAAGAATGTGGGGTACAATTCAGGGTTAGGTATACAAATGTTCATTATGCAGGTACCTTTGTTGATGAGATGTGCCCACACCTTTCCCAGGCAGATTCCCACTACTGCCAATCCCACCTCCCTGCCCCCACCCCCAACATCCCTGCAGCTTCCTGCTACTGCCAATCTTTTTCTTATAGTATTAGGATAGTTGTTCAAGGTCCACTTATGAATGAGAACATGCTATACTCAGTTTTTTTATTTCTTTGAAAGACCACTCAGTATTATAGACTCTAAATCTATCTGGGTTGCTGTGAAGTTCATGATTTTGTTCTTCTTTAATGACATGAAGTTTTAAAAGCACATGTCATATATATACATACATACATACATATATATATATACACATACATATATATCTTATCTATGCAAAACAAAAAATAAAATCCCTATATGATTAAATCTGTATACAATTAAATATGATTAAATGAAATGTGCATAGAAAACTATGTGAAAAGTGACCCATGAAATTGTTAAACTTCTGGTAGAGGATAGAAAAAGAAAGCAGTGATCATCACAGACTCTGCTTAGTATAGAAAATTTTTAGAAAAACTGAAATATTTGTCTTATAAGAAAGTATTAACTGATGTTGCTATTCAATAATATTCGGTATGTATATTACTATTACTATTACTTATTATTATTATTATTATTATTATTATTATTATATTTTGAGTTGGAGTCACACTCTGTCGCCCAGGCAGTGGCACACTCATAGCCACTCCAGAGTCAACCTGCTGGGCTCTGGAGATCCTTCCGCCTCAGCCTTCCAAGTAGCCGGAACTATAGACATACACTACCACACCTAGCTAATTTTTTATTTATTGTAGATATGAGATCTCGCCAAGTTCCCCAGGCTGGCCTCAAACCCGCGGGCTCAGGCAATCCACTCGCCTCTGCCTCCCAAAGTACTGGGACCACAGGCTGAGCCACTGAGTCCAGCCTGGTATGTATATTATTAACAGAAGAGAAATTAGATTGCAAAAATAGTGTGTACTGCATGAGGCTATATAGTATATGCTTCTATATACATGCAAAATAATCTAAATGAATATACATCAACATGTTAAGGATATATATGTGTGCATTTCTTTTTATTTTTTACTTGCATATTTTCTGGGTTTTCTTTTATTAATTAGACACATGTGTTGGAGGTCCTCTTGGATGACAAGCACATCTGTAAGCTCTTCTACTCTGTTTTGAGTTGGAGTTCAAGTATGCTAAATGGTAAGCGTCATGAGAGCAAGTGTTTATGTTTTCTTACGTTCATATTGACTACTGTGACAAATATAGTGTTTTAAATGTGATAGGAAATCAATAAAAATCTTAATTGAATAAATAAATCGATGAACATAAGCAGCTTGTTCAAGTCTACTCAGCTAGTATGTCACAAAACTTGGATTAGATGACTTTTGTAGTGGGCAGAGAGCAGAAAGTTAACAGAGGCACTTTTCCAATGTTTTATAGAGAAGGCCTTCCCTAAGGATGCATAGCCCCCCAGGTTCTGAGAGGATTATTGGCTTGGCTTGTCCCTAGAAAGTGAGCACAGGTGTGAGGAAATTAAAATCAAATGTCTATAACTAAAATGTCAGGATAATCATTTACCATGGTATTATGTGTTCTGAGTAATGTGAATCTTTTTTTGGTTGTTGACCCTCTCTCTTAGTCTGAGCTTTTACTTCCCAAATAAAAACGAAACATCTTCCTGAAAGAACTTGGGTCTATTTGCCAATGGGTTTATGATTCATGTTTATATAGGTTGAAAATCCTTTTCAGGAATTACAAAGATACCCTGCTTTGCTTTTCCTAAGCTGTTTGTTTTTGCTATTACTTTACATATTGTTCTGTGTGTCCAAGATACCAGAGACCTGTGCATTTGGCTCAGCAAATGTCCCTTCTACCTTTTCTATATTTATATTGAATACCAAGGTTTATAAATTATAACAAATCCAATATTTTATTCCATATGGGTTTTCTAACCAACTCCGTGAGTCAAGTGTTTAACCTTAAACCAAAATTCAAAGTATCACGTGCACACAGCAAAGTATAACTTCTTGAAAAATGAGATTTCTGGTTACCTAAATTTGGTAAACAAAAATAAAATTTCCATAATTTTCTATTGATTTCAGAGGGTGGTTGAAAGGGTCAAATGCATAATAGAGGTGAAAGCGCTTTATAAAGTTTTAAGTATTATGCATATACAAGAGAGTATTAGTTTGACTAGTGCTATTTACTTTAGTCCCACCCTACATAATTGAGCATAGTGAAATTCATATATATGGTCATCTTTGTGATCTTAAAGATGTTCATTTCAAAGGAGTTCGAACAATAACATCCATGCTGTATGATTGCCCCAAGTCCTCCCATCTTCTAGGGCCATCTTTCCCTTTAAATTTCCTAGTGAAATGACTTAGCCTCATCCTACACATAAAAAAGTAGTTCAATCTCCAACATATTCAGGAGTCTCCAGGAAGGGAATGAGAGTTCCTCTGCCCTGGTCACGCTCACTGATTTCTTCTCACTTACAGTCATGCCTCCTCAGATGATTCCCCATTCCTGGTCCACTTCACCCATCCATGCATCTTTGCTTCTTCCCCCAAAGAACTATCAGTACAAAGCTTTTGTGCATAATTGACTTTAATTCATAGTTTGGGTAAAATAGAAGAGATCATGGCACAACATAAAATAAGAACAACTAAAATTGAAAAGCAAATATCAGGAATCTTCCAGTCCCTAAACCTGACCTAGGGGATGTCACACTGGTCATTTTGTTCCCTAGACACCCAAGTGACAGCTCTCTGCCCCTCTCTCTCTTATTGGCTGCCACTGTAAAACTCAAATTTTTAAGCTTTTTTTAAAAAATGCAGACTGTGTGATTATTTTCTCTTAATTATTTTCAATAATAGGTCCAAAGGGGTTTGCTTTCCTCAGGAAATAAGATGCCTTAAAGTATTTTCCTAAACAAATATGTCATCTAAATCCCAACAGCCTTAGCATTATAAATATTTTCACTATTACTTATTTTAGTAAATTTCTCAAAGTTCAAATTCATTTTTTTTTTTTTTTTTGAGTTGGAGTCTCACTCTGTCACCCAGACTGCAGTGCAGTGGTCGCTCTCCGCCACCGCAGCCTCGACTTGCTGGGCTCCAGCGATCCTTCCGCCTCAGCCTTCCAAGCAGCTGGAATTACAGGCGCGCTACCATACCCGGCCAATTTTTTTATTTATTGTAGAGATGAGGTCTCACAAGTTGCCCAGGTGGGTCTCGAACCCACAGGCTCAGGCAATCCACTCACCTCAGCCTCCCAAGGCATGGGATTACAGGCTGAGCCACCGAGCCTGGCTCAAAGTTCAAATTCTTAGGCAGATTGGTAGTGGCAGTGATGCTGATGAGAGGGTCTCAAAAAATGCACCTTTTCTTTCCTCAAAAAGGGATTTGAAAAGCTTTCAAAGCAATTAGAAGCCTTGTTCTTTACAGAAGAAATTCAACAAGAAGACATAGAAGAAGCATGAGTTAGGGTGCAGGCACCTAATACTTTCCTCAGTTTCTGAAATAACATCAAGAAATCACAATAACTAAGCCTTCTCTTAGGATCAATCTCTCCAAGGCAATGTCAGCGCACCAAGATTCCATGGGCCTTCTAAAATATGCAATTTCATAGATGAAGTATCTAGCGACGTAATGAAACTACCTGCCCAGCACAAGTGACTGCACTTGGAAAGTAGCAGAATATCATGATCATTTCAATGGATTTACTTATAACAATGCTAGGTCTAATTTTTCAGTACATACTATGTATTCAACTTGGAATACAGTTTACATGTAGTCTCTCTGATTGTCAAAACTGTACAAGATACATATTATATATTATCCCTCCTCTTTTCAGACACTTGACTTTTCCCAGAGTGATCTAGCTGAAGAGTAGTGTGGCTCTAAAGCCCATTTTCTTTCCACCACCTCATTTTGCTACTTATGTGTTTCTGAGATGAGAACAGACTGACCACCCATGCCTATTTTCCCTTCAATTCTGGGTTCCGTTGCCAAGAGAAGCTCTAAGGAATAATGCCCCAAAAGGCACCACTGTCCTCTCTGACATCCACCTTAAAGGCTGACTGCATCCTACTTCTCTCTAGAACCATTTATGAATCTGTCATTCATAAATTTCTCCAAACCCTTTTAAAATCCATTTATATTTCCTTCCAGTATCACCTTTTAGGATAATGAGGTCCCTCATTTTATTACCCACTGTGTGAATTAGTGTTATCTTTCATTTGTCCTTAACTGACCTCCATCATCTTTCAGAGGGCACCACCTTCTTATCTGTCCCAGGCTAATGGACCCTTAACTATCCTTAGATCGTCCATCTAAGATGACAGAACATTTAGAACAAGAACATGATTGTACCTACGAATCACAGCATTCCTTGGCAACCAAATGGTAACTGCTGGGTGGTATTGGCCTTGGCAAAATACCTCCTTCCACCTGAAGTAAGGGAGGCAGTATCTTGGGAGGCTGTTGATCCAGCAGCAACGCATAATGGCTTTGCACAAGCTCATCTCCAACAACAATTAGCTTGAGGGGCTCTCCGTAGGAATTCCGATGAACCCTTAAATTGTTGACATTAGTTAAAATAAGACTCTGGTAAAGGATAGGGATTCAGACAACTATTGACAGTAAAGCCATAATGGCACTAGGTTATACAGAAACATAGACACATAACAGGCACAAGACAAGGAGGAAACCTGGTTACTGGAAGTGGAGTACAGTCAAGCAAAGCTGATTTCCAGGCAAGTAACTTTTCTTAGACTCATGAGAAAATCAATATGTATTTTGGCCTGAAGAAAATATTCTCAGACTGCAGTGAAGGAAAGCAGTAATCTCTTCGTTTTATGTGTACCTAGTTTATTGAGGAGTTGCAACACATTCAGGTGTAAGCATAAGACAGTTTAATTTCTTTTCTATACCTAGTGCCTAACTGTACAATGTCAACACCCTCCTTTCTTCCTGGTAAATCACTGTCTTAATATCTTGGTCTTATTCCATAAGTCCACAGTCCTTTTGATAGTTAGAATTATCTTATTTAAGATCCACTCCTATTTTTTTCAAAACTTCAATCTTAACTTTGATGCAAAGTTCTTATATCCCTAGGTGGGTTAGAGTTATCTTTGACCTCTAACAGCTTGGAGTAAGGATGATGAGGTTGAGGTAGAAACATCTTGCTTCTCTCCCACGAGGTCATGGCATACCGCTAAGCTGGCTGAGAACTGCATGGTTCCAGTGACACCACTCACATATACTACGAGGCAGACAGTACACCATCCACTAAACAGAGGTGTCCCAACAAGGCATTCATTCTTGCCATCAGCTGTTACTTTAGTGACATTTCTGAAAATTAAGCAGTGTACAACATGTATACCTGTTCACAGCCAACTTGACAGCTCCTTCTGTTTGTTGGAAAAGGAAATAGAAAGAAACTAATGGGCAAATGCTTCTTAAATAACCAACAGAGGTTAAAGTTGGTTGCCCTGCTTTTTCTGATTGGCCTTCTTTGTGTTCTGAGTGAGGAGTGACTACATGTGTTCTCTTGTTCTCTCTCAGAGGGTGCTCATGTGAGCCCTGTGGGGATTGAAGTAAGGAATACAAATGACACGGTTTCCTGCCAAAGAGACTTAACTCTGACTCCACTCTTCCAATTCTCCCACTCTTGCCATCAGCTTCCTCAAAAAAACAAGGGTGTTTCAGTCAAGAGTCATGCCAATGCAATAACTTTCCTATTATTTGCATCTCTGCAGCACACACTCCACCACCAAAGACAAAAAAGTTTTTGACTATAGCTATTCATATTCTCAATAGATTAAAAAACATAACTTTCCATTTTCCTTGAAAATTGTCAAAGATCCATCTTCCTATTTTTATTCAGTATTAGACATTTGCAGTTTATCAAAGTAAAACTGAAAAAAAGTGAAGATTAAGTTGTATGCATTTGTAGGTTGGTGGAAATGCATATTTTGCAGGCATCTGATCAAGATGCTTGGTTTCCCTTTGCTTGCTGTCTGTAATGACATACTTAGAGCTATGCTCAAGGTTATAAATCTTTTTCACACGGACTTACTAGAAATGACTAAAAACTAACTTAACCTGTATTAGATATAGTTACGGATCTACAGACACGTTTAAACTCTCTTTAAGCAACAAATTGAAGCCATCACTCTAGCTAGAAGTTGAATCTGTTCATTGTCCTTAGTGATTAAAATTTAGAAAAAATTGCCTAAAATAAATCATTCATGTAAATTAATCCTCAAGAGGCATTCTCTTGGAGTCTGGGCACTATTTTTATAGAGAACAGTCCGCCGCAGCCACCAGTGACATCAAGAAGCCTTTGGGATGAACTAGTGCTGAGTCACTTTAAAACTAACAAAGTAATACAGGCAGTTATCACCCAAATACATTATTTATCGCTGGGGCCTCCTGATGCCTGTGCTTACTGAGGAACCCTCCTGCGATATTGAAGGCCAAAGCATCTCTTCTCCCTAACAACAGTGTTGTATCTTTGGCAACTCGAGCAGGAACTCAGAAAATCAATACCACTTCATGAACCAGGTCTTGGTCTTCTCCTTTTACGAGGATTCTGTCAATGCAAGGGGCCATTACTGTACTTTAAAGGCATGATATAAAATTGCCTCGACAAGATATAAGACACACCGTTTGCAAGAACCTGGGGAGAGTATTTTAGTCAAAGTTAAATAGTTTCATCATGTAATTACTTCTATTGGCAAAGCTCCAGCTGAATGCGCTCTCAGAGGCGTGTGCTTTCTATTATGGGCGGGGGACTGTGAGGGAGCCTGTCGATTGGATTCAGGTTGTTCTAAACAAGGTCAAACTGTTAAAACGGAGGCAGATCCAAGCCTCCAATGCCATTGGCGGTGACACTACAACAACAGGGTTGACAAGTTGCTCTCCTCGACCCCCCTTTTTTTCCCTCCTCCAACTAAGTGGTCTGAAAGTAGCTTTAGTTTTATGGCTATAAAATATTTCATCCTGATTTGCAGTCTGGTAATTCATTTTCTAAGGACTGTTTAGAATTTATTCAAGGGGAAAAGGAAACTCTGTTGGTTTCTCTCACTGATGCCCATTATATGACAAAATTTAACTTTTGGATTTTATGAGGTTTTATGTGTTCCACTAAAACCATTAGCTGGTTGTCTCCTCATGATAAAATTTAATCACTTATATAATACCTCAAAAGTCAGTGACAGTTTTGCAGGTATTTGTGTTTTCTTTCATTTAAAATATGTGGGTGTTACAAAGAGAGCGCTTATGGGAGGGGGAGTAAGGGGCTGACACTAAAAACAGAAAATCTGTAAGCACTGTCTTTATGCATTGCACAATAAGAGTGAAGCACCGTAGCCCACAAACTGTGTGAAATTGGAGAAAAAGTGGACACTAATCCATGACCACCACTCATATTTCAGTGATTACCAGAGTGTACCCAAGCTCCACATTTAGCATGATTCCCATAAAAGCTACTTGACTGCTGTGAGATTTTGGCAATTTAACAAAAATTTTAATAACAATGAGAAATAGACTCAAAGGACATGCACGCACACCTTGCAAAAATGTCTCATAGAAACTAATCACATTAGCTTGCCCTCTGTAATCAGAGATGCTCTCACAATTTCTTTTCCAAGTAACACTTCCCAAATTTTGGTCGTTAATAAGGACAAGAAGAAAAGTGATTTTCTCTCCCCCTCATCCCACTTCCACCTACAGAGTTCCAATTATGACATCGCTTAATCACCACACATATTTATTTTAGAGTTATTCAAATGCATTATGAATTTATGTGTCTATTATTAGATTTATCGGTGCTAATGATTTGGATTTAAATAGCACTTTTCTTCCTGAGGCTATAACAATTTTCGTGAGTGACCTAATTCATTCTCTTTGAGTGCCTCAAATGGGAGGCAGGAAAGGGACAAAGGTCATTCAACCCATTTGGCTCAGAAGGACAATCTTACCCTACAGATCAGAGAGAATTCACAAAGGTTCCATATATTTTGATAATAATGAATCAATGAATGGCTAGATCTTTAAATGCCAGGAATTAGGCACTATATATATATAAATATATACATATTTCATCATAATATCTCTAGCAATAAGAATCATGCTGGACACAAGCTATACTTGTTGAATAAATGAATGGATAGATGGATCAATTGATCAGTCAATCATGGACCATTTCTGACAAAAATCTGCAAACTCCCAAAGCTGGTGGGGGTAAAAAAGTACATGTGTTCCTCCTTCAATTAGAGGCAAAGGGTGTCACTGGGTTAATACATAGGTGTGCATATGTGGATGCCACTACAAATATGGTTTCAGGGGAATAGAAATCCTTGTAAGTTCTGCTCAGAGACATTCCCTATCTTTACAGGGATGCAGAAATTTCCCTACGCAGGGGACAAAGCTTTTCCTTCCATAATGAAACATAAAGCTTGGGATGGAAATGCTTCTAGAAAAGTAGATTAGGGTAGGCTGTGCTGTGAGGAGAAACAGTTTTACTATGAAGCTAAAGAGGCTCGAGGGCCTCTCATCACCCAGACCCTTTGCAAGGTCCCGCAGAGACCCTACAATGCATTTTCATCATTATATACTATTGTTGAATTAGTAAAGTTACTTTTGTGTCTGCTTCTATAAAAGCAGCTACTTCTCAAATAGTATAATCTTCCAGTCCCATACATACTGAATGTCCCCCTGGCTGTGGTGACAAATTTATTCTAAAATCTTAGTGGCATAATACGACAAAGGTTTATTTCAAACTCTAACTTCCTAATACAGGCCAACAAATAGCTCTGCTCCACATGGTCATTCAGGAATCCAACTACCATGGTTTGACACTGGGTCAACCAATGATGCATCATCAGGAAGAGAAAAAAAAAAAAAAACCTGGAAAACTCATGCCTAGTCTAAAGTACTGTGAACAGAAATTATATTTAATCACTTCTTTTCATAACCCATTAGCCAGAATTATCTGTGTGGATCAAACTAAGTACAAGGTAAACTGGGAAGTCTTCTTATGTTCCTAGGAAGGAAAGGACTCCTGAATGTGGTAGGTGCTACTAATCTCTGTCCTGAAAAGTAACCCTTTGGTTTTGTTTCACACCAAAATGTTCCTAAAGTGCACTGATTTGTTAGTGGCAAAGAGCAGAGCATTAAGGAATTCAATTCCTAAAGGGTATCAAAGGAAAAACTCATTTTAAGGTTGTCAACCTCAGAAAAAAAGATTCAGATTTTATGTACTCTAAAACTCATCTGGAGAGGCACAGCTATAACAGGAAAGAGTGAGAGACCAGTTCTTGGTATTACTGGGGTTAGGCCACTGTTCAGAAGGATGTCAAGGTTTTTGATGCTGTAGTCTCACAAAAACCTAATTTATTGTGATAAAATAGCTTAAAATTCCTCAATGGTCCTCTGATCTACAGAACAACAGCCAAACCCATTAGCATTCGAGTTCCTTGAAAACCCAATTTTCACTGAGTTTTTTCTTATTCTGCCTGCTCCACCTCCCAAAACCATAGCCACACTGAACATCTCATCATTCGTTGAGTTGACACACTCTACTATATCTGTCTTTTGACTGCACACTCTTTCTAAAAGTGTTCTCTTCTTTCTCTTACTCATCTGAGGAACTCATCCTCCAAGTCAAAGTTCAAATGTCATCTCCCTCAAGAAGCAAGCCTTTCTTAAAGGTCCTATTTTTTTTTAAAGGAGCAGGTTCTGTCATTTTGTTTCATTTTCCTTTGTGTCTATTCCAATTATGTATTGTTTTACTTACAGACACCTTCTTTTTCCTTTTAGCTGGTAGCCTCACACATGGAAGAGACCAGAGCTTTATCCTCAGTTCTTAGTTCAGCCCCTGGCAGATGGTCAGAACTTAATAAATGTTTATTGTATGAGTGAATGAATAAATGAATGAATGAATGATTGGGGAGGGAAAACAATGATTCTATGGAATCTTAGCATTTTCAATTGAGGTTAAGATACAAGTGACTCCAAAGGTATAAAGAGAACAAGAATGACCCCTTTTTTGCTAGGGAAGAAATTACTCAGGTCTAGGCAAGACCAACACTCTAATGTTTAATGTGCTATTTTGTGTAGGTGTTTTCATAATTGGGATGAGGTGAGAGAATTCCATGCTCACTGGCCTTTCAAGTCATCCTCCTAGGTAATACAATAGTCCAGGCTTTAGAACATGTATGAACTACCTCTCCCCAGAAGAACCATGCAGAAAGGGCATGTACTTTCTAAACTGCACAGTTATTGACCTTCCATTGTAGCAAACTGCAAATGTCAAAGCAATAAGTGTTTCTAAAGAGAAGGCTACTATTTAAAACAGATGTTTAAAATATAGGACCTTGAGAGCTGCCCTCTCTAGACACACTTGCTGACAATTCTGGGATGCACAAAATACAAACATGCATCATCCCTCTCTTTCCTCTCCAAGACTAAAGAAAGAATGCTGAATGAGGTTTGACTTTGTTTATCCAACTTAAGACTGAAGAGTGAAATCCTAAGGTCAAGATGAATCCCAGGACAAGAGAAGGTTAAATGGCACCATGGCACTCAAAGAAAGCATGCGTAATAATGCCATAGGTTTGTGCAGTGTCTTTGATTCTGCAAAGCTCCTTCTCCTCATTCCCATTAAATTTTTAATTGATGGTGAGAGGATCCAAGAACAGATTGTATTAGGCCCCTTGGATAGGTGGGGAAATCCATCATCAGCAAAGTTGTGATATTCCTGAATATTGATAAAAATGGAGGAATTCTCCCAAAAGTAGGAGAGAAGAAAGAAATAACTAATTCTATTCTAGGAAAATCACATTGGCATAACTATTACCAAGTTACTACACTGGGTGCTTGAATGGTATGAGGAAGGCGCTGCATATTTGAGCATATATTACTGAATTATTTATTCATAACAAATCTGAATATTACCTGCATTTGAGTATTTACTAGGGACAGGGCATGCAGAAATAACACATCAGCAATATGAAAGCTTTCTAAAAGAGAAGCTGATGATTAAAAAATGATGGGGCAGTTCAATTATGCAGAGATGCCAGGGAATCATGAGAACACTGAGAAGAGTCAGTGGACCTCTTTGAGGGAAGCAGGGAAAGTTTTCCATAGGAGGTGCCACATGAATGTAGGATGCAGAGAAAGTAAACGTGTAACTAAGAGAAAGACATACTTTCCAGGCAAGAGAAACCCATGAACAAAGGCCCAGCCAAGAAATAAAGTCTCTTGTTGCAGCCCAAATCATCAGAAAATCATGGAGTCCAGGTGTCCATCTCAAAAAATTTTCCTCACACGTCTGTAGGAGGACTGATAGTGGGTTTGAGTGAGAACAAACATTTAGACATCTGTGACATTAACTTTTCTTCTTCAACCCAGTAACAAGGTCAAAAATAGATTTAATTCACTGTGGCTAAGGTGTCCAGCCCAACATAGAAGACACAGTGAGAAAGCACTGCTGCAAAAGGAGAATAGTTCTCTTTTCTTGAGTGCACTTTGGCAGAGGGAGATGGCCATATGTGGGCAAAATGAACTCTCCTTTTGTCTGTGAAACAGCAAATACCAGGGGTGCCAAAAAAATGTACATACATTTTAAGAGATGTTAAGAGATATTCACCATAATCAGAGGTGTCTGGATACTGATGGTAGCCACTTTGAGCAGCTTTTGTAATTGCAGAAATCAAAAATGACTTGTATTCATCTTATTGAGTGTTATAATTTTAATATAGTTTGTTTTCCTTTCTTAAAATGTGTACACACTTTTGTTTGGCACCCTCTGAATATTTCTAGGGGAGGAGGTATTTTGAACCTAGTAATGAAAGAGAATCATTAAATATCCTCTGAGAAGGAAACAAGTGAATAAAGGGTGACTAAAAGCAGAGCCAGGTCTAAGAGTGACTGCAAAATCAGAAGGGAAGGGGAGCCAAGGAGAGGTGGGCAGTTCTATTGCCAGGGCTGACCACATAGGTACCTCAATCACACTCGGTCACAGGATTAGCACTTTAAGATAGAATTTGGCCAACTTTTTCAACAAAGGCCATGTAATAAATCTCTGAAGTTTTGCAGACTATCGGGTCTCCGTTGCAACTACTCAACTCTACTATTGTAGCTCAAAACCAGCAGTAGACAATATGTAAATAAATGAGCACAACTGTATCTCAATAAAGCCTTTACTTACAAAAATAATTGGGTAGCCAGATTTGACTTAAGGGCTAGAGTTTGCTGACTTCTGCCTTAGAGTAATGGTCCCTAGAGTGTGGTCCCTGCACTAGCAGCATCAGAATGACTAAGGAATCAATTTGATGTGAAAATTCTCAGACCCACCCCAGACATTCTCAATCTGAAACTCAGCGTCTAGTGTCCAGCGCTATCTCCCACTAATGGCCTTTATATAGTAGTACTTTGTTAAAGGTTTAAAACCACACTATAGGCATTTACGATCAAAAGAGAATCTCTATTGGTAAAGAATGTTCTCTTGTCTAAATAGAAAGATATAATTATGTGTGTTGTAAAACCCAAAAGATCCTCTGTGTGCGGTAAAACCCAAAAGTGTCCTCATTTGCCTGATAGGCAATTTGTATGACTGATCAGCTGACACCAAGATGGCACAATATACCTTACCTGGGTTTGAATTGATCATAGAAAGAATTCTAGAAAACACTAAGAGCAGTTTTGGCTAAGGAGAAACTTGTGGATAACAGGTTTGGTTTCCTTAATGGAAAACCAACATGGCTTTCTTAGGCAAATAGTGAACTGAGGATTAAAAAAGCATTAAGTTACTTCCTTTGCGATGTCAAGTATGCATTCAAATTCAAGACAGCATTTAAAATATTAAAACATCTAACAATTTCATGACTAGCTCATTTAAAATGGAAACCATGAAAAATTTAGTTTAAGCTACCCAATAATGACTCAGGAGATTGAGGACTAAACCTGACCTTTTTTTTTCTCTTACCTTAATTCCTAACTAAAAGACTTGGGGTGTCACACCTGATAAGGACTCACCAGACAGGGTTTTATTGCCTTATTAACCTATATAACAAAAATTCTGTTTTTCTAACTAGACTCTGGCACATCACATAACAAATAAAGAAGGAAATCAAATTATTTTATGACCCTGCAAAGCCGTCTCTTGGGAACTGACTCCCAGACTCCAGGAACCTTATAAGACACTTATCTATCCTCTCTGAAGTCTGCTACATACAGGACTTCATCTATGTATCAACAAATCTGGAATTTTCCAACCTTTATCTTAACAAAGCATCTCCTCTACTGATTTCCAAAATTCCTTAGACAGAAACTACAAATTACCAGTCAATAAATCTTTGAATCTCCCTATGACCTGCATATCCCACTCCCTTGAAAATGTCCCTTCTTTCTGGACCAAACCGATTAAAATATCAAATATATTGATTTATGGTTCTCTGTAACTTCTGCTTTCCTAAAATGTATATCCAAGCCACCATTCAAGCACAGTGAGCATACATTCTAAGGACTTCCCAAAGATAGGTGTTTCTGGGCTTAAGTCCTCAAGTTTGGTTCAGAATAAACCATCTTAAAACATTTTACAGAGTTTAGCATATTTCATCAACAACACACTGAAAAATATACACATAGATAACTGAATTTTTGAAGTAAGTTCCTTCTTAACTTCTTTCCCCTCATCTATTACCATTGCTATTTTCCAGCTGTATAAACAGTCTGGAGAGTATGCCCTGAACGAATTCACCGTTCAGAAAACAACATAATTACAGCCATTCCAGCAAACCAAGTGCCAAAAAAGTTACAAATTAATTGAAGGTTAGCATTGAAAATTAAATCCTAGTCAGCTTGAAGTCATCTTTTAGGCTACTTTCTATGAAATTAAATAGAGAACTCATGCCACATCAGTTTGGTTGACAGTTTTAAAGTTCAGGTGGACAAATGGCCTTCTCCACAACTACCACTTTCCTGTGATCTGATATTGCTAATTCCAAGTGACACCTGCCAATAGTACCTTGGAACACACTTATGATTTAGTCAAGATATAAGACCACTGTCTCCTTGCCCATATGTACCTAAAACTTTGAAAAATAACTGTCCATCTTCCTCTAATTTATTTTGATTGAGACTGCTGATAAATTTTATCAAAAAACATTTTTCTTTTTATTATTTTATTTTTTCAGACTTATAACACATTTTCAAAAATAGTACAAAGAATCCCTGAATATGCTTTAACCATATTCCCCAAATGTTAACTTATTTATAACATTAATTAATGTGAATAATGATAGTTCAATTATCAAAATCAGGAAATTAACATTAAAATTCAAAATAATTATCTAATTGACTGATTTTATTCAAATTTCAACAATTGTCCCTTTAATTCCCTTTACTGGTTCATTATGGAATCTAGGATCACTTGTGGTATTTATTTGTCACGTTTCTTTAATTTCCTTTAATCTGATCAACAATAAGCTGTTAAGTCCAACAAGCACTCACTGAACACCTAGTGCCCAAACTGGGGTAAGCTCTGAGGATTCAAAGATGATTCTGGCCTTTGGAACAGTCATACTTTATTGTGAAATCAAAATAAATCCAAAGGCTAGACATACAAGAATGCACTAAAGTATTGCTTCTTTTAGCAAAAAAAAAAAAAACATTATTTAGATTTGTAAAAAGGATATATGAATGTAGATGATCTCGACTTAAAAGATTCTTAGTCTTTGCTTCCAAAAAATGACCATTCATGGCTGAAAGCAATATCCACAGAAATTGTGTGCAACTGTGAGCTCTAAGACTATCTTTGTGGTCATATTTTTATTTCCCAGCACCTAAACAAGTAATGGTAAACAGCAAAAACTCAGAAAAAGACAAATAATGTGGGAATTTGGGATCACTTCTGAAGCATACCAGAGGATTTGGAACATGCAGAGTACCTCCAGGTGTCAGCCTGAAAGCTCTTATCTACCATGAAGAAACTCATTCAACCTCCAAATTAAATAAAAGTTCAGAGGCTAATTACCATCTGAGGGTCTTTTTCTTTGTGCAATATTTTGAAACAGGGTGTGTAGAAACACACTGTAGAACACTTGGCAGAAAACCAGAGATTTTGGCTCAAGGTTTTTCCACATACCAACTGGTTCTCCAGTTACCTCATTTTTTAATATCAAATTTCATGTCTATGACTCATTCAAATCCATATTTTGTTAGATGTCTGGCATCTTGCAAGTGAGAGACCATCAGAGGTTGCAAGTCCAACACACTAGCAGACACATAAGTCTTTTAACAAATCTTTAACAAGATGTGTAGCAACTCTTCACTCCTCTCGTCCATCTAGCTTTGGGAGAGTCTTCCTGATATCACTATATGACGGTCTTGTGGAGAAGGCCATTATATAGTGATATCAGGAGAGTCTTCCTGATATCACTATATAACAACAACACCCATCATAACCTTACCTCCTCCTCCTCCTCTATGCTTTGCAAATATTATGCCAAGTCCTGCCTTCTGTAGTCACACACAGTAATCCTGTGAATATATCTGTTCATCAATGTCTGTTAAAAATATGGGTTCTAAAATGAGCCAAATGGCCCAAATCTGGCTTGACCAGCACATGGTAAAGTGAGTCTATGAGCTCATTGTTTCTGGCATTACATAGATGTCCATGAACCACACAGCTTTTCCAATGGTCACATCACAATGTTGACTTATGCCGGGTTTTCATCAATTGAGCATTGAGCCTTTATAAAATGTGCTACTACTATTCAGCTTTATTTTTCCTACTGTCTATTAAAGTAAGAGGATTGGGGTCCTCTATGTATAACTTTATTTTTTATCTTTTCTGGATTACACTTTATTGTATTTGACCCATAGTTATAGACTTTCAAAATTTGTTTAATCATGAAGCATCTACTAATCAGAAAAGTAATCTACCAATCACCAAAGTCATTGATAAAAATATGGAAAGAAATGACCATTGACAGAAGCATAAGTTTAGTTAGTTCCCTAAAGATAAACTTTGATTCAATAAGTGGCACTCCTTGGCATGTAATTAAATAGTTATAAA
Source organism: Carlito syrichta (assembly GCF_000164805.1). Taxonomy (NCBI): domain Eukaryota; kingdom Metazoa; phylum Chordata; class Mammalia; order Primates; family Tarsiidae; genus Carlito; species Carlito syrichta. The sequence goes on from NW_007246977.1 coordinate 375,909, forward strand.
TATACTTATCTATTCATCCTACCCATATTTTACAACTTTTGCCCACAAAGGTAACCACAGATTTTTGCCAAATGTATTGCTGAAATCCAGGTTCACTAGGTCTACAGCCTTTCCCTGGTGTACCACAAAATGAAGATGGCCTAGTTTGACAAGACTTGGTAGCAAAGCATGAAATAAAATGTCAGGTAATTCTCAACTACTTCATATGCTCTACTCATGGCTGAGTGAGAGTTGCATCAGAATATCAGGGAGCTGACTGCCACCATCACCAGGACAACTTGTTCCTTATCCACTTGTGCTACCTACACTTGAAAGGCAGTATCCATGTTCTCCCTTCGATATTACTTTTATTTCTTTGTTTCACTTTCAACTGAACACTCTGCATCATCAGTTTCACTGATTTCCTGAAACATCCTCTTGAAATTTTGCCTCCCATTCTCTATCATGTGTCTTCTCAAATGTGGGTATAACTTTCCTTTTATGCCTACCAGTAACTTGTATCATAAGGAATCTGCGTCATAAATTTGCTTCATTTCACTAAGTCTCAGGGGTTCTTATGAGGTTGTGTATATCTCATAAGTTAAAATCTCAAATTTGTTAAAAATTGTTTTCCACATTCTCTACATCATCAGCATTCTACTGGCATTTACATGATGAAATGTGAATCATTTCTCATTTCCTGCCTAGGTATTTTCTTCTTTAAAATATTAAATACAGGTCATTGCCTTATTAAACTCTGGCGTGTCCATGTGCATCTTTGAGCCATGAGTGCCATGTTTCCTTAGCTTTGGCCTCCTCCCCTACCTTGGGGAGGTGAATCTCTCTCTCTCTCTCTCTCTCTCTCTCTCTCTCTCTCTCTCTAATTTACTTTCTGGCCATTACTTTACTAAGCTCTGGTATGGCCATGTGCTCTTTGAGCTATGGTCACTGCCATATTTCCTAAGCTTTGGCCCCCTCTCCTGCCTTGAAGAGGTGAATCTCCTCTCTCTCTAATTTACTTTCTCACTATTGCCTTGCTGAGCTATGGTATGGTCATGTGCTCTCTGAGCTATGGCTGCCACCATGTTTACTAAGTTTTGGCCCTCTCCTCTACCTTGGGGAGGTGAACCTCTCCTCTCCCTCTCTCTAATTTACTTTCTAAATAAACTATATTTTCCAATCTAAAAAAATAATAAATACATATTTTATAATTTCTTCTATCTTAAAACTTTTGTCTATTTTTTTTTCTTTAATTTTCTGGTGAAACCAAGGTTAAAACACAGATAAATTATGGTGCACATGCCTACCCTTTGGAAACAAAGTATAATCATTTTATTTAGGCCATCCAAATAACAAGAATAAGAAATGCTTCTGCTAATTAGCATCTTGGGGCTGAACTGAACCAAGGATCTTAGGTTAATTCTAATGAGTTATGAGATATTATTGGTAAGATGCTTTTAGATTTTTAATTTAAAAACACTTTGCCAATGCAAAGTATGAGGATTACAAATTTCCTAAGCCATCTGGTACCCTACATAAGGTAATAACTTCAAAAAAGTTTAGATGGATAAATAGAGAATTTATTCCTCTGTCTATTGTTTAAACAATTTTTTTTTCTTCACAGAGGGCCATTTGAATAGATTTTATTCCACTCACAGCTCGTAGTATGGCGAGTGAAAAATACATTGGAGCAAATAACGAAAGCACAAACAGATAGCATGCACAAATATAGAACCAACACTGTTAAAAATATTCATAATGAGAGCTGAACTAGTCCCTTCATTACTGGCAGGCTACCTCTTAAAAGAATCCAAGAGCAGGATTAGTCATAACAATAACTTCCATTTATTTAACATTTATTACAGGCAAGTCCTTTACATTCATTAACTTATTTCATTTTCAGGGTAATCAGATAAAGTGGGCACTAATATAAACTCTGTTTTAAAGAAGTGGACACTGAGGGTTACAAATGTTACAACTTTCCTGATGTCGCAAATGTCATGACCATGACCCAGGATTGAAACCCCGCAGCCCCATTCCATATGCTCTGTCTCCAACCTGTGCCGTGCATAGAAATGTCCTAAAACTTGGACGAAGCCTCAGACATAATAGGTATGTATATATATAAATTGCTTGTGTTGCCATCACCCTATTTAACCCTCCTAACTTTCCTATGTAGATAATGATATTATTACCCTCACTTTGCAGACAGAGACAAGAATAGTTAGTAAGTGCTGAGATTGTGGAAACTACTTATTGTCAGGGTAGTAGTCATTTCATCATATATTTTGGCTTGTGTTCTGTATTTAAGTAAAAAAATAAAATCCTAATCCTGGTTTGCTATGAAATAAATGATTAAACATAAATCACATAATATCTAACCACTCTACTTTCTGGGCTCTTCCTTGTAAAGGAAACAATGTTAGGGTCTTTGGTTCTCCAGCTGCCCTCAAGGGAATTATTTTAAAGATAATAATAATAAGAAGAAATTTGCTCAATAATTTATAGTAGACCAAAAGTCCATGGAAATCATTGAGAAAAAAAAAAACATGCCTAAGAGTGTTTGTGGGGGGAAAAAAGAAGAGATGACACATATTCTCTCCATCTTTAAGCAAATTCTCTGATCTGACATGACTAATTCATCATTTTCTCTAGAAGGATGTTTTCTGACCTCCTTTGTCATCTTTTCAGACCCTACAAGCTACGAAATTCTCTGAGAGATCTGAGAGGTAATATTCTCCCTAACCAGCACCCCCTTCCCTTGTTTTGGGAAAAATGCCATGGAAGTGACAGTAATTCAGCTCCCCAAGTGATTTTGTTCCCTGCTGACTGACCTCAATGGTGAGGCAGAGCAAGATTATCTCTCACCTCAGATGTTTCCTTTAATTTAGCATTGACTCTCTCTCCTTGGCCTTTGGTAGTTTGAGCTTAGGGCCCCAGAGACTAGGGGATAGGAGCTTGAGCAGGTGAAAAACATACTCCACAAAAGGGCTGGTCCTGTCTGAATTATCACTCATTCTTTCCCAGCATGATACCTGATTTGTTCTAAAACATGAAGGATGTGTAAAGGACACATAAAACTTTAGTCAATAGGTCCATTATTATGATTGGCTGAAAACCATAAAAAGCATCCATCAAGTCATTGTGTTGCATCTTGCGTTAAATTATGGTGATAAATAGTCCTTTATCTGTGACGTCACCTACTAATCTATTCCAAAAACTACTCACCACTGCTACTGTGCATCACTCATGCCCCTGCCAGCTTGCTGAAAAAAATCCCCTACATGATAAAGTCACATAAGCTTGTGCTGGACTCTGCAGACACAAATATTGTCTGTTATTTTCATGTCATACTGTGAAACAATTGCTTCTTCACTTCCCAAAGTTATCTCAAGTGTGCAGTAATGTCCTCAGTGCTCAGCTCTGGGCATTGTAACTCATGTACTTTTAATTGTTTATAATTTACATCAGAACTGGACGGAGTCCATTTGCACTCATGCTGTTTTATAAGTACTGGATGACATATTTTTGCCACCTTGCTTTGGGTCGAATTTAATCCTATTGACAAGCCTTTAACATAGAAATTTGGTGTGGAACGCCTTAATATTCTCAAGAGCTATGTAAAAGGATGTGTGGCAGTTGCTATCAGTGTGTCTGGGATTTGGATCTGATTTTACACAAAATGTTCTTATAAAATTAGACTTTTTTTAGCTCTTAGAAAAAACTATTTATTAAAATGGAATCAAGAAGAAAGTGTGAAGATATTTTAAATTCCAGTCTCAAATGTAATAATCTGTTCCACACACACATACACACACACACACACACACACACAAAAGATAGCCTTATGCAGCTTTCTCTAACTTACCTCAATCGTGTAATATTACAGGGTCCTTCTCTAAATAAATACATATATAAATAAGTAAATAAGAATGACCTAATTTTCTCAACATAGAACAAGAAGAGATGAAACACGGTGGAACACAGATCACTTTTGGAATTTCATTCAAAAAAATGGAGCTTAATATGTTTAATTTACGTTTAGCTTTAATTCAAAGAGTCTGGGGAATTGTTTCTTGCTGAGCAACACAATGGAGGTGTCATAGCTCCTGCTTATTTATTGAATCCCATAGGAGATGACTGGCTTACAAAGAAGAAATAAACAAATATAAACTGCTCAAGCTTAAATGGGTTACATCCTACATCCATCTGCTATGCTTGTTTATGTATTTTATTTTTTTTAAATTAACTTTTTGATGGACACATGGAAATGGATTTGCTAATATGTTTACTGGGGAGAGAAATACAATCATATTTTCTGTCCTTCCCTATTCCCATATGCCCAATAGAACCAGTAGCAAACTGTTTACCTGAAAGTTGCTACTTAATGCATAGTCTATCCAATCAGTCATGAAAAACAATAAAAAAAATTCAAACCACTTTAAAAACAGTGGCTTTCCCCTTTCACTGACCTCCTCTCAATCATCATCACTTATAGAATCCAAAGGATTCACATATTGAAGGAAAGAAAGCAGTTCTAAAAATTGAACAATCTTCAGCCAGTCTTGACGGAAGTTTGGCTTCAACTCAATCCTCAAAGTCAAATACGTTCCAGCGTCTCCCACTCTGATGTTCACTCTCACGTGTGGTGTCTGTGGAAGGGGAGTGGCTCTTGCCTTCTAACAGCAGAAAGGGCTTTCATTCAAAAGCCATTGTTCCAGTTTTCTTTCTTTATAAATTTCCTTCTTTCGAGCCCTTTCTCCTATTGCTGAAAGTACATTTATTGTTGAGTAGAAGCATATTTTAAGTATGTCTAAACATCAAAGTCAGTCTATCCTTGCTGCTGAAAACACACACACACACACACACACACACACACACACACACACACACACACACCATTCTTTCTCACTATCGCCTCACACCCATATTCTGACAAATCCCTGAATCCTCACCATTGTATAGTAACTGCTGTTCTCGCCACCTTTTTGCTTCCTGGTGGGTCTGTAATTGTCATCTCATCCCTGGAGCAACATCAGGATCACTCAATAAATTGATTGTCAGGGGATATTTGAAGAACAGAACAGCTTGAGCTCTAGAAGCCAAGTGCCTGATGGCCTCCAGCCCAGAAAAAGGAAGCAATGAGGATGAACAAACCTCATCCCATTCCACTTCTCTAACACATTAATGAGAATTAAACAAGTGAATTTCATTCCCTATTTCTACTCGGAGAGAGAAAGCAACAACATGAAGAAGATTAAAGAATTAAATAAAACCATCCTCAACATTTCCTTTTATTTAGAATGAAATTGGGAACAAGATATCCAGCTCCTGGATTTGAAGGAGTTCACTTCAGCCATTCTCACATACAAGCAATGCACTACTGTTTTGCAGAATGATAGCATGCCTTGCCCATCCAGAAGTGATGCTGTAATGACAGGGGTTCTTCTATTATTGCTCCTGATTCAAAATATTGTTTAATTGTTGTATTCTCAAGAATACCATTCTAATGTGCATTTTCTTTATTTTTTTCACTTTTTGGAAAAACATATTTATTGAAATATAATTCACATACCATATAATTCAGCCAGTTAAAGTGTACAATTCAATTTTTTTGGTGTATTACATTATTAAACTTTTTAAGTTGTGGTAAATATATGTAATGAAACTTGCCATTTTAACCATTTAAGTGTGCATTTAGTGGCCTTAGTTACATTCACAATATTGTGCAACCATCACTTCTATCATTTCTAAAAATTTTTTGTCACCTCACATAGAAAGTCTGTAACCATTATGCAATAACTCCCCATTGCTCCTTCCCTCCAATCCCTAGTAACCTCTAAGCTACTTTCTGTTTCTATAAATTTGCTTACTTTCGTTATTTTGTATAAGGGAAATTATGAAATAAATTCTCTTTCAAACTCCTATTCTGAGGGTGCCTTCTATATTGGCAGCCTTTATTGGACACATGTTGTAGCTTTTGCTAGAAAGAGCCTAAGGGAGACTAGATCTACTTTTCAAGATAGCCTCTGAGCAGCCACCTCTGATTATACTTCTAGGAAAAGATCGAGACTGTGGGGGAATTTTTGAACTCAGACAAACTACATTTCTGTTAGGAGATCACTGCATCATTTGATGTGGGGGACCAGGACAGGAATGGGAGAAAAAGTATTATTAGCTTAGGGCCTGTTCTATATTTAGTCATTAAAACTCATCAGTTCATACAGTTTGTGCTGTTAATCCCATTTTACAGACAAGACAAAAAGATATTCATAGATGCTAAGAAAGTTAACAAAGTCACTCAATTTGACTTCATAGTCCATGTTGTTTCTACCCTATGCCACTTTTCAGATATTATGAATCCTTAAATTAAAATATTGTTAGCCAGGCACAGTGGTTCATACCTGTAATCCGAACACTTTGGGAGGCCAAGGCAGGAGGACTGCTTTAGTCCAGGAGTTCGAGACTAGCCTGAGCAAAACATAGTGAAACACAATCTCTACAATAATATTAATAACTGGGCACGGTGGTACGTGCCTGTAAGTCCCAGCTACTTGGGAGGCCGAGGCAGAAGAATGACCTGAGCCTAGGAGGTTGAGGCTATGATGAGCTGTGATCATGCCACTGCACTCTAGCCTTGGTGACAGAGTGAGACTCTGACTCAAAAGAAATAATAACAAAATTATACATATATATGTATATAGTTGATGGGAATGGTGAGGGGGGAATTATAAATAATGAATGATAAATAATATTTCTTTTTTTCTCTTATTTTCTTTGGTTTAAAGATATGGTATACAATTCAGGGTTAGGTATACAAATGTTCATTATGCAGGAACCCTTGTTAATAAGGTGTTCTGCCCCCCTTCCCCAGGCAGTTTCCCACTACAGCCAATCCCGCTTCTCTGTCCCCCTCCTGGCAGTTTCCCATGACTGCCAGTCATTTTCTTATAGTATTATGATAATTGTTCAAGGTTCATTTATGAGAGAGAATATGTGATACTCAGTTTTTGTTTCTGTGATCACTCAGTATTATAGATCACTCAGTATTATAGACTGTATGTTCATCCAGGTTGCTGTGAAGTTCATGATTTTGTTCTTCTTTATGGCTGTGTAATATTTTATTGTGTATATTTACCACATTTTTTTTTTATCCTGTCCTCTTTTGATGGGCAGCACAGTTGGTTCCATGTTCTTGCTGCTGTGAACAATGCTGAGATAAACCTACGTGTGCAGGTATCTTTTTTATAGAGTGATTTGAATTCTTCCGGGTATATTCCCAGTAGGGGGATTGCAGAGTCATATGGAAGGTCAATTTTTAGATCTTATAGGAATCACCACACTGTTTTCACAGAGGCTGTACTAGATTACACTCCCACCAACAGTGAAGTACTCCCTTTTTGCCACATCCTCTCCAGCATCTGTTGTTTTTTGTGTTATTGATGATAGCCATCCTGACTGGAGTTAGGTGATATCTCAGTGTAGTTTTAATTTGCATTTCTTTGATGACTTGTGAGGCTAAGCATTTTTTCATGTATCTGTTGGTTGTTCGTAAGTCTTCTTTTCAAGAAGTGTCTATTCATATCTTTTACCCACTTTGTAATGGGGCTGTTTGTTTTTTTCTTTTAGGCACATTTGAGTTCCTTGTAATAATAAAATTTCAGTAAAAGTGAAAAGAGGAAAGTGAACATGTTAATGCTATAACAGGGTAATTACACAGCTGCACCTTTATGTCAAAAAGCATTTATCAAATCAACAAGCATTATAATATTGACAAGCATTTAATAAATCAAAAAGCATTTATTAAAGATGGTTTTGTGCCAGGCACTGAAACTGTGCCAGAGTCATCAAAGTGTGTAAGATACCATCTTGACCCTGGAGGAGTTTAGAGCCTAGTGTAGAAGATACCTAAAAGGATCATTTCTAGGTTGTAAGTGCAGTGACTGAAGATTGCAGGGTAAGTTTCCTTTAAAAAAAAGTATCACCAAAGCTGAGTCCTAAAAAATAATTAGGTCAAAAGAAGACACAGGACACAAAAGGCATGTCAGCTAGAGGAAATAGCACACACCAAGTCACTGAGAAGGGTTTCTGGCTAAGATGGCACTGTAAGGTCACGTGACCACATACTAGTCCCTCTTCATTAGCAAAATGTAGCAAAAGATAAAAATGTAAATAGATAAAACTCAAAAGGCATAGCCGAGCTCAAATATACAAGTTAGACATCTTTGTGGTCTGAAAGTAGACAAGTAATATAAATCTTTCAGGCCTGGTTCTGACATTGTGGGTCTGCTACTCTGAGGCTGTGGATACCACCAGAGGAGGCTGGGAATTCCTGCTTCTGTAAGTAAATAGAGATTAAGGATACCCAAGACTGATGTTTAGAGTCAGGCTTGAAACTAGGAGCCAGCCTGCAAAAAGGTTATGACCCCACTTGTTAGACTGCAAGAAAGCCCAGTATATAGTATTTCTTTACCTCTTCAAGTTTAGAACTACTGAAAAGGGAGAGGGAGAGAGAAGAAAAGAGAGATGGAGAGATTGATAAGAGTAAAAAAGACGGATATCAAAATGTATGCCTTATTGCTGATAAAAGCTTGATCAGAGAGTGTAGTTGAGATACATAGCCAGTTGGGCTTGGCAACAGACCCCTGAATTAGACAGATTTAGCCACAGTGATGCAAAACTGCTCAGTCCCCTGCAAAGACAGAGTCTGCCTTGCTGGATTAGAGCTTGGATTGCTTGCAGGCAGTCCCAAAGAAAGAGCACAGAAGGACCTAAGCCCCATACATGCATTTCATCCCAAAGACTTTCTAAGTAAATAAGTCTCTCCTTCTCCCATGGGGAGAAGCCTGTGATGGGCTGGGGAAGCAGCCAGAAGTATTACTTTAGTAAAGTTCTCTGATACAGTCTTTTTTTCCCCCCTATCGGTGTTCTCTATCTGGGGCTATTATTTACATAAAATTTGAGATTTATGTGACTGGAAGTAGTAGAAACAACCTCACATCCCTGACTGATTCAGGGCTCACAATTGTTTTAAACTCATGTTTATCATGAGACAAAAGTGCCACATTGCCAATTGAAGACCTAGTTGTAAACTAGAGAATTGGGTGACAGAATAGAAACAAGCTCAAAAGTGCCATATAGGAAGGAACGAGTGCAGAAGGACAGGAAGGGAATAAACTAAATCCTACTTAGGACCAGCCTGACCACACAGATTCCAAAATATATCAGAGATAAAAAGCTAGGAGGACAAACAAATCAATACAATCAACACATCAGAAGAATAACACACCCTAAATGAAAATGTCTGGACAGTTTGTAAGTAGCTTTAAAATAATTTCATTTAATATCCTCAAAGGGATAAAGGTATGAATAACATTTAGAATAAGTAATATGGGAATAGAAACTTTAAGAAAAAACAGAGTAAACAGAAATGAGAATGCATATCTGAAAAGACACCTAATTAGAATTCTAGAAATGTAAATAGTGTTTAAAATAAATTTAAAACAACAACAATAAATTGGGTAATCTCTAGACAAACACTAGCTAAAGAAAGAATTGGTGAATTGGATAAAATACCTGAGTTATCAACCAGTAATACACCACATAAAGATAAACATTGCAAAGAGCAGTTACGAGACATAGAGGAGTAAGGAGCTCCACTACATGTTCAAGTACATCCAAGCAGAAGAGGTTTCAGGGCATGGCAGGCAAGCAACACTGGAGAATACAACAGCTGAGAATTTTTCTAAGATGAATAAAGGCCATATATCCTCAAACTGAAAGTGTACATCAGTCACCAAACAAGAAACAGAAAACAAATCCCTGTCAAGGAATGTCACAAAGTTACCAAGAAGAAAGTCAGCATGGGGATAGGGATATCTCTGAGGATTACGTTGCCCAAGGAGCATAGAAAATGGAGTGCTGATTGACAAGGTATGAAAGCAGAAATAGAGGCTGCATCATAAAGTTTTACAATAAGGAGTGTGTACTTTATCCTGTATGTGACGGGAAGCCAGAAAACCGCACCGAGGGAGGCACATCTGGAGAAATGACTTGGATTGAGCTGAAAAATGGATGCTAAGGTCTTAACCAGCATCACAGAAGGAAAAATAGAGAGAAGGGTATTATTTGGGTTTGAACAAGATTTCATGAGCTATTGGTTATGGGGAGGTGGATAAAGAAGTCAAAAATGTCTCTCAGGCTTCTAGCCAAAGTGATGCATTGGAAAGAGTAAATACAGTAGATAGAGCAGGTTTATGGGTGATAACAAGGTCTATATTATACATAGGTAGTGTGGAAAACCGAGGGAGAAATTATTGACAAAAATTATCTGGCTATTTTATATTGGAAACCAGAAGAGAGTTCTAGACTGAAATAAAAACTTGGCCAACATCAACATAAAGATCTTTCCATTAGCTTCTAACAAAGGTCAAAGATCATCAATATCCCAAATCCACCAAGAGGCTCTTCTTCCTAATCAGTGGTAGGTCACTCGCTAGATAAGGAGCTATTTCCAGGAGAGGTGGAAGTAAGGCATTAACTACAAAGACTGTACAAGTGGTAGGAAATTCAGAAAATAAGAGAAAAGGAAGTCAGATGAAAGTCAGCATCAGCAACCGAGCAGCCAGGCAGCCAGCAGGGTAATGCTGGTATCAGAAAGAAGGTAGGCAAAGGACTGGGAAACCAAGATGATATGCTGCAACAAGGGATCCAGGCTGAAATGAAAATCAGTTAAGAAACTGAGGGTGTGAAGAAACTGAAGGGATAAGGTTGTAAAGATTAGAAAAGCAGGACAAAACAATTGCCTGCACGTGGGAAAGGCAATTGAAATCACCTGGCCAAAGAAAACATCACTTTGGCGGGAGAACAGTAATGGTTGCTGTTAAAAAATAATTGAAGATAGGTTCCTAGGTTAATTTTGATCATGACTTAGACCTCTTATTAAGTGAGCATCAGGTATTCTACATACCCGTGCAAATAAGAACCACACTTGCCTAGAGAAATGCCATTACTTTTGCTCTGCTATGACAATACGTGAATGAATAATGGAATGAAAGTTAAGGTTTTTGAAAGCTCACCAGAATAAATCTTTACTTTCCTAGGATGAATGGCTAAGTGGCTCTTTTCAAGACTTGGATAATAGTTTCTAAATGAAGGAATGAATATCAAGAGCTTAGGGTGTTAACTCAAGCTAAGACTTTGAGGGGAGACCTTTGGAAATATTTAAAAAGATAGATTAGTGAAACAGTGAGGCAGAGATTAAGTGAACATGCTTTCAGATCTGTCATGTGGCATTGCACCTGCCAGGTTATTTGTTTTTCAGTGCCTACCCTATGATGAATCAAATTCACCGTTAGGAGAATCCTTACTGAGTAACATTGAGAAAAGTCAGAGATACTAGTCACCAATGTGATTTAATTTAGGGACAATACAAATATTTTTAATATTTATTCAGAGTTATAATTGCATAATTCATTACTACAAATATTTTTGTGAATATTCTTTATTAATAATTATTTTAGAGTATACAAGTTTCGTTTTCTTTGTGTGCTTATTTCAGAACTTGAAGGTAAAAATAGAGCTCTTTTGGTATAAGTCTTTTGGCTAAAATAATCCCTGGGATAAACAGTAGAAATGTACAGCCTGCCTAACCAGTCAACATTTAAATTGAAGAATGAGGGAACCGCTCACTTCAAATAAGGCACGGATTTCAGTTTGTGCGATGGTGCACTGCACACCTCCAGGAGGCGCTGTTCAATGGAGGTCTGCATGTACATTCTGGACAAGTGTATCTACTGACCCTGGGTTTTTCCCCTCTTCTGCTGGGCTATCTCTTAGTTGGCTATGAATTTATCTGAGGAGAGTTTGAAATAGCCTTAAATTCTACACCAAACACAAAGGGGTAAGAAGAAATTCATATTTACAACATGGAGGTTTTGGCTGGAGAGTCAGATGGATCTGGGATTAAATCTTATCTCTGCTACTTACTATCTCCATGAATTTAGGCATACTATGTTAATTCTTTGAGACCATTTCCTGGTCTATAGAATGGGGATAACAATAATCCCTTCTTAACAGTATTGTTGGGAGAGTAAAATATGAATGAGAAACCATTTTCACAGTTGTTTTTTTCTGAGTAAGCATGGATAAAATGTTAGCTCATCATCATTATCATACTCACCCCATCTATAGAACATCTATGTTAGAAACTCTTGGAGGTTCCTGTCTCTATTGCATTATTTTCATTCATTCAACAAATTTGTACTAAGATACCATTAGAAGCAAGTTATTTATAAAATGGACTATCAAGATTAATCAGACAGAACTGAACCTATATGAACAGGCTCTATAACCAGGGTGATCAAACACCATTGCTCTCTCTTTGAATTCTGTCTATAGAGTTCAAAGTCCTCATTGCAATTGAATGGTCATAGTCTTGGAAGGAACAGATCACTTTTGATTAGAATTAACTGAATGCAGTGTGTTAATTTAAGATGGGCTTTGAATCATGAATGAAGTTTTCACATTGACGACTAGAGAAAGAAGTAAGCATTCTGAGTACAGAAAAGAGACACAATATAACAATAGAGATCACTATTATATCTCTGGGCTTTGAGATAATAGTCTATCACGTTTAAACCCTAAAGTGTTAATCCAAAGGTTCTAAAGTATGTCCTGTTTTAATGTACGTCATCATTACGGAGCCATTTGTGGTTGACACCATTTCACTGGACCATGGTTTTGTAGGCTTCATTACATAGTGGTTAAAAGATTCAGTGAGAAATATGGCTCCAGACGGCCCAGAGACTTTCCAGTTCTGGCATATGACAGCATTGCAAGCTTAGCAGTTACTTCTCATCTCCGAACTTTAGTATCTCCATCAATAAAATGAAGATGATGATATTATTTATCTAACTAAAATGAGATGACATAGAGAGAACTTTAATGCAGGGCTGGCCCTCACTAAGCTAAGTGTTCAATAAAAGGTAGTAATTGTTGTACTTCTTCAAAACTTGAATTATAGGCCAGGTGTAGTGGCTCAATCCTGTAATCCCAGCACTTTGGGAGGCCGACGTGAGAGGATTGCCTAAGCGCAGGAGTTTGAGACCAGCCTGGACAACTTGGTGAGACCTCGTCTCTACAATACATCAAAAAATTAGCCTGGTGTGGGTAGCATGTGCCTATAGTTCTGGCTACTTGGAAGGCTGAGGCGGAAAGATCTCTTGTGCCCAGCAGGGGTGGCCGGGAGCACATATAAATATACAAATTCCTTAGATATCAAATGCTTATAGTCACAAAATTTTTATTGTGGGCATTTGCTAATATTTTTTAAAATATAAAACTCAGTTTTTTCCTTCTTTGAGACTCCCTCTAAATAGCGGAAGACAGTATGCTTTCAAAGTTATCATATCATACAACATTTGTTGAGTTAAATATTCAATGCATTATTTTTTCAAGAATTGCACTTACTTTCCTTCTTGTGTGACCTGCTTAATATTGGGATCATTTGTAAGTGAAGAGTTGTGGCATCACTCACTCCCTGTTCAATCCCTTACTCTGCCCATCTCCTTTGTATAGACTCTGGAATGTCTAACATATCAATAGAAAGGAGAAGATGAAGTGTGAGCATCAAAAATCATTTTTACTCTAATAAATACAATACCTAATAATATTCAATGCTGAGTACAAACACAGAAAAATACCTGAAAGTTAAATGGGTTTTTTATTTTTCATTACCTCTTTTGACTAAGCATGAAATTCTGTCTTCAGAAAAGAAAAAAGAAAGCCTCTGATAGAGTGAACACATGCAGTTGAGTTGTGTGAAAGTTAACATAGAAGCAGATGAGCTGACATCAATGATGGACATTTGAGTGGGTAGCTAGAAATGAAGCTCCCTAAAAGCTGATGTATGATACAGTCCAAATGGGTAAAGACGAGTTTGGTGAGGGGTGAAAAGTTGAAGGGAATTGCATAAAATGAAGCAGAACATCACAGAGAAGTTAATTTCCCTTCAAATCTGGTGTTCCAGGCGTGATACCCCCAAAGCATTTGCACTATATTCCACATCACCCCAAATAGCGATATCCACTCTTCATTTGGCAGTTCTAATATTCATGTCTTAAATGACTCTATAAAATAAGATATTTTTCTTCAAGTAGAAAATAGAAAGGAATTTACTACCTTAATAGTATTTGAACTATAGCACTTTAAAAAATCAAGTTCAATTTATTTTTAATTAATTTAGTCCAACAAGAAAAGAAAATGTAGAAACCAAAAATAATCTAATTTTGTTATCCACATCCATATTAAACAAATACAGTTTTCTTCCCACTTCTGTGATAAAAATAGCATTTGTATTTCTTCCTGACAGTTGTACAACAAAGAGTACTAAACTGGAAATCAACTCCTGGAGTTGAGTCTTACTTTAGCTATGCTACTAGAAATAAATCACTTAATCTCATTGGGTTGGTTTTCTGTCAACATAAGGCAGCTGCATCGAGCAACTGCTAAATATCTTAGAAACTTAACATCAAATTATGATCTCTTCTACATGGATTTATTACATCTGCCCCATCCCTTCTTTTTCTTCATAGATATAATAGCACATGACAGTTCAATAGACAGAAATAAGAAACTGATTTGATCATTCTTAAAGTAGGGACCACAGACAGCAGGCCTCCAAGAGAGCTTTACGTTAAATATGTGTTTTTATTTTAATTACATATATATGTATATACATATATATGTAATAGTGTAATCAGACTAGATTTAAAGATAAATATATTTTTTATTGTCTAAATACTACTATATAACCAAGTACAGTTATATTTGTGTCTTTCTGACACAATTGGGGATAAATTATTATCACAAAGTTAAGCAAATATCTTTCATTTTTGTTGGCAAATATGAATAGCTGTCCTATAACTTAAAATGTCCTAATGTAAAAAATGACAACAATTTCCCTGCATACCTTCATGGGGGTTTTTCTTATCAGCTACATAAACCAAACTTGTAAAAATCAGACTTAAGCTGCTATATACCACACACTTTAGCCTCTTAAGTTAGTACTGCTAAACTTAGAGATCACATTCTTTTGCTTGCGAAATATTGGCCTATAAAACTATCTTATATATCATCTGAAAAATGAAACTATAAAATAAATATAATAGTTCTTCCTAAGTAGACTTTTTCTAGAGAAAAATGTTTAAGTACTTTAGAAAAAAGTTTTTCTCCTTAAAAACTGTACAATTTTTTTCAAACTATAAAGAACTAAACTTGTATCCTTAATGCAAACTAAACATTAAAAGTAAACAGAAAACTAGAGAAAAGGGAAATATTTTGCTTCAAAAAAGAGAGAAATTTCATATTTCTCTATCAATTTTAAAGGTTCAGGTACTTTCCTGTAGATCAACTATCAGCACAAGAATTCTATCTTCTTTGTTTTGAGTAATTCCATATTGAATTTTTGGATCTTATTAACAAGGTACATCCATGCTTTCCAGAATAACAATAGCTTCTGTCTGTAATATCATATTCGTTTCTAGAGTACCAATATGACAATCAAATATTTCTTCTTAGAGCTCCTTGTCTTCTTTGTTCCTTTCAGGTGTTCCAAAATCTGAATTGCATTGCACAAGTTATCTAATAGACCTGATTCTCTTCCAAATATCCCAGCAGCTGCCCTTTTCCCATAATGCCATCCAGATGGCCTTCAACCCACATGAAGCTATTAGAGACAAAATAATATTCCTAAAGTCCTTGTCCCATCAACTTCCTCTTCTTATGTTCAGTTTATTTCCTCTGATTTCATTTGCTAATTAAGATGAGATAACAAGAAAAAGCTTGTAAAAAATCACAGGCCTCAATAGGAACTCTTACTATCTTTTTTTTTTTTTTTTTGCAACTTGAATGCATTTATTTTTATCTTTTTCATAGTTTATTTTTATTTTTAATTTTCAATTTTTTAAGATGTGGGTTACAATTCAGGGCTAGGCATACAAATGTTCATTATACAGATACCCTTGTTGATGAGATGTGCTCCCTCCCCTCTACTCTCTTTATATGTGTGTGTTTATATGGGCATCTTTCCCAAGAAATACTGAAGGGAAAATTTTTTTAAAAATTGATTGTATTATAAAACATTATTAACCAGTGAGGAAAAGGTAAAGGCAACTGGCATGAATTTAACCAAACAAATGGTTTTAAGTCTATCACTCAAACTCCCAATACCACCCTGTACTTAAGTCAGTGCCTAAGAAGGATATTTCTCCCCATATAAAAAAAAAAAATTATACAGTTGGGCATAGTGGTGCCTTCTTCTAATCCCAGCTTCTCAGGAGGCTGAGGTAGAAGGATCATTTGTGTCCAGGAGTTCAAGGCTAGCTTGGGCAACATAGCAAAGACCTTGTCTCTAAGAGAGATAGATGATAGATGATAGATTAGATAGATAGATAGATAGATAGATAGATAGATAGATAGATAGATAGATAGATAGAGTACAAATAAGATTTTAAAAATTATTCCTCAAAAACTTACAGGGATTCTTCATCTTGAAGAAGCAAGCATGAAAAAAATAAACTGCAGAACAGATCCAGCAAGAAGAGAGCTGTCAGTCAATGGAGGGAGAAAAGTAAGTGTCTGTCTGGGCCAACATCTTCTTTGAGCCTCTGGTTGGTCCTGACCAAAATGAGCATAGGTAAATTTTATGACAGCTCAAAATCTCTTCCAGACCTATATTTCTCTAAGTAAAAGAATGTGTCTGGCCAGGCAGATTTATTAAAGGTCAATACTTAATGAGTCATACTTACCAGTAGCTGGAAGTCTCCAGGGCTTTTATTTCTTTGCCCCAGGAGCACTCAAGAAGGCAAAAGTTCCCATTGAGGTTTCCAGATATCACCTTTGTCCTTCCCCTTATCCTGCATTCATACCCAGTAGTGACAAGTGTAGGTAAATTCTAGGGTGTCAAATGTCTAAACAGGCAACAATTATGCAGTGCTGCTAGTCTACTGAGGCAGGTGCAAAAACAAGGTCAAAACCTTCCTTACAATCCTGGTAACTCAAAAATGAAACTAAATTCAAAACCATCATCATGCAGATGGGCTGGCATTTTCACTTGTTTTTAAAAATGTTCCTGAGCATAAAAACCAGCAATCAACAATTTCTTACTTTGGCCTAAGTACTGTGAGTATTCTTCCAGTCCATTTGTTGACATACAGTTTCCATGTTAATAATAGCTAATTATTTGGCAAAAACAACCAACAACCTATTTTCCCTTTATCTCACATAATACAAGTGGTTTAGGAAAGATGATTTTCATACTAAAGTGGTTACTTCCTTCTCTAATGAATTACATAAATTCAGAACTAGACTATTTGACCAAAATCTGAGGACATTCTTTGATAACATTTCAGTCTTCAAATATTTTAAGAAAGATATATAGCCTTCCACTTTTCCTTAAAAAAATTAAAGCATATAAAAACTTAAAAATTGACACTTTGGAAGGGTACTTTATCTTTAGTGTCAAAAATATACTGTTTAGGATTCATTTCCAATTTGCCCTTGGTAATCCGCTTCCGTTTCATTTTCTTGCAGTATCTCCATTTTAGGGGGTTGAGGGGATGGCTGCAAAAATGTGTTTGCAAAATATTTGACTGAATGAATTATTTTCATCTAGACCTTTTTCTTATGATGAGGGAATTTCAAATCTCCCTCCACTCCAAATCAGTCATGAACTACAGCCTTAAGTATAAAGGCAAGGTCTGAAGGTAATCGTTGGAAGCTATGTGAAAGCAGATGTTGACCCCTGAACTCCTGATCCCTTATGACCTAGCACCAGTCTCTTGATTGGCCTACCAAATGCCTTCAGTGTCCTCACCACCCTTTTTTAAACCAGGATTAATGACCTTCTGCCATTCTAAGATGATAAGCTTTCCCAGAAACCCATGACCATGGGAAATGCTAGGACATGAATGTGTTTTTTATTTGGACACTGACATATACCCTCTTCTGTCATCCAATAATCTCTGTGGGGATTTCCAAACTTCAGTAATTCTTGTCTCACTACCCTGGTTTGTGACATATATCCGTTACTATTTATACTATTATTTACTCTATACTAACTCTTTTAATAATTTTATGTTCAAATGTAACTTTATATCACTTCTAAAAATAGAACTAATATTTGTCAAATATAGTGCTTTCTAAATTTCTTAATTCACATATCCCATAAGTCAAATATTTCCGAGCATATATATCTAATGTTTAGATTCATTAATAACAATGTACATTTATTACTGTACAGATATATTATATACATTATAACAAAAAAACTGTAAAGGGCCAGCTAAGAAAGGAATATAAATAGTGCTAATATTATTTTCTTGTACCAAATAGATCATCTTGCCTAATTTCTAGAGTATGCATGCTAAACTTTGGTGACCATTTTTTCTAATACATGTTAAAATAAAAACATAATTATTAAAAATAGTTAAAATCTATATACTTCCCAAAATCACCT
Organism: Carlito syrichta; assembly: GCF_000164805.1. Classification (NCBI taxonomy): domain Eukaryota; kingdom Metazoa; phylum Chordata; class Mammalia; order Primates; family Tarsiidae; genus Carlito; species Carlito syrichta. Next base: position 394,405 of record NW_007246977.1, read on the forward strand.
AAAGTATCACTAATATGAATATCATACATTTCTATTTGCAGAGGAAATCGTTAACATAACAAAGAGAAAGACCTTCCACTGTTCTCGAAGAATAGTGCTTTAGTCTTTTCACCTTTAAATCCTTAGCTTATTGAATGACTTTTCCCAACTTTTGAATCAGAGGATGAGAAGAGTGGCTCTCATAAAGTGAGAATGTTCACCCTATACTTGCATTTTCTAAATAGCTAATGCTGATAGCCACAGACAGGGATGGGTCACCATTATGCTGGCTAGATCCAGGTATCGTTTCAGAAGTTGGACAAAACAAAAATTTCACTTTCCAAATGCTCATCATTCTAGTGCTTCAACAACCAAAACAGAAGCTACTGATGTTGAGATTCAGAGGAGAACCTACCAAATGATGTATTTTCAATGAATAGAATTAATGTAGACTTTTGGCAGTGTGAATTTTTTGTTTGGTTGATTTTTATTTGCTTTTTGCATCCTGGAAATCATAGGAGGGAACACTTCACAAAAAACTAAATATTACTGACTACTAATCCAAGTGTCTAGACTTTATTTCAGATGAAAAAACTAAGGGTCAAATTGGTTGTGATTGATCTAAAACCACATGCTGGAACCAGGATTCAACAACCAAGTTTGTTTGCACTCAAAGCCCCAGGCTCTTCTGAGTACATAATGGTGCTTCTTTGCTTGTTCCAAAATAATGCTACAGAGCGTTTATAAAGCTTCCTTGTAATCCATCTAGCTAATTGGCTTACTTCTGAATATCACCTATTGCAAAAACAATGTTATAGCAACAAAGAATGCTACTTAATAAAGAAAATCCCAATCTCAAAATTAACATAGCAACTGTTTTAATTTTTCTATGTTCACTCTCAGTTCTATATCATAAGCATAAAATTAAGTATAGATAAACAATTAAAGATAAAGTTTGTTTCAGATTTTTTTCACTTAACATTACATCATGCATGCCTTCTATATGTCTTAACGTCATCAAAATGGCAATTTTCATGCTTGGATAATCTACAGATTTCATAAATTATGATGACATTCTATCATTAGGCATTTATATCATTTGCAATATCACTATAAGTAATTATGAAATTATCATTTTAATACATGAAGTTTTCTTTTTCTTTTAACTATTTCCTTATGCTAAAATCTCAGGAACAGACTCTCTGTAACTCTTGATTTGTCATTTTTTAAGAGCAGTACCACTACACTGCTACAGGGAGTGACAGGGAGAAAACCAATCTCATCATGACTTCGCCAGTACTGGGGAAGTTGCTTCTCTTCCCTCCCCTCCTCCTCCTCTTCCTCTTCACCCTCCTTTTCCTCCTCCTCCCCACCCTCCCACTCCCATGTTTAAGAGAAATAAAGTGGCATTTCATTGCATGACATTTCTCCCTTACTAAGGTGGACAAACCTTTTCCCATATATTTGCTCACTAAATGTATTTCCTCTTTGTGAATTGTAGTTTTATATCCTTTTCCCATTCATCTTTTAAGAACATCAAGTATTCCTTCCTGGGCTCATCTGTAATGCGGTTGTTATGTTTCATCACTCACAGATGTATGACCTTGGGCTAGTTATATTGTCTCCCTGTTATTGGGTTCCTAATTTGTAAAGTGAGAATAATCATCTTATTAAGTTGTTGGAAGTATTATATGAATCAACAAACTTCACAGAACATTTTCTGGCATGTAGTAAATGATCAATAAATGTAATATATTTTATCTAAAATATTTGATACATTGTTTGCTTATAAAGACATCTCCCCAGTCTGCTTGGTTCTCTAATTTTACATTTTTCTCTTCATTTATCAAGTCATTAACTTATCATACTACATGATTATCCCTGTGCTTAATTCTTGCTATATTCTGGTTTGACAGGACACTTCATAAAGGAGTCATTTCAGAAGTACAGAATTTCAGGCACAGTGACAAAGAGACCTCAGATCTCCACAAAGCTGGTCATCCACCCTGGAGTGCCACCAAGGACACTAAGAATTATGGGCCAAGGTCAGGATGTGGGATTTTATGCAAGGGTTGTCCTAGTGTGCTTCAAACAGGCCATGGGAAGGATGGCTATATGCTATTTTACAAGCTGCTGGGACAGTCAAACAAAACATTTCTTAAACACTTTCTATGTGTATGTCACTAAGCCATATAAAGAAAAAAGGTGAATCCTCCAAATTCCATGTTTCATGAATTCATGCACTAAATATGGTCTGAATGTTGTACTGCAAATATCCCTACTCTCATAATAAAGATTATAGGACTTGTGTCTGGTTTAGAGTATGGGGGTAGAAAAAATGTTGGATTCAATTTTGCAAATCTGAAATTGAGGTTTGGAAAGACACACTAAGCAGCCAGAAAGATCATCCTGGAGACCAGGGAAAGAGCAAAGACTAGGACCACAGACAGCAGCAAAGTCACAGGAGTTGGTGGGATCAAGCAGGGAAGACGAAAAGAGGACCCAGAACGGAGGTGCCCACAAAGGAGACTGAGAAGCAGGGTAAAAGAAGGCAAAAGACAAAGGAGCAATCAAGTTGTCATTGATTCTCAGGGAAGAGAGAGCATTTTAAGAAATAAGAAATGGCTGATGGCATCAAATTATTGGGAGAATTCAAAGAACATCAGAATTATAAATGATCTTTAGATTTATAAAATATAAACAGAATTTGCAGCCATGACAAGAACATTTTCAGCAAAGTGGTATAAAAATTGGAGTAGGCTGAGGAACGAGTGGTAGTTTAGGGAATAGTGCAGGTAGAGACAACCAATTTAAGAATTTATGTTCTGAAGAAGGTAGACCCATAGAATAGTAGCTGAAGGAGGCATGGGATGGAAGGAGAGTTTTCTGCCTGGTGTGTGACTATATAAAATATTTCTACATGTAGCAAACATCTATATCTATCTGTTTATAAAGACATTAGCAAGATTTGGAAAGCTCAAAGTGCTGGAACACAATGAAAAAATGATTTTAGATAAAAGTATGTAGGACTCTGATCATCAAAATGGACTTTATCAAATTAATTCATTAATTCTTGGGTAACAATATGTAAAATAGAAGAGATTTGTTGTCAACTACGCCTGGAGTTCAATCCAAAATTTCCAACTCTGTGATATGGGTGATCTACTTAAGCCTAATAATACTCAATTTATTCATCTCTCTGAAAGGAATAATACAATTTGCCTAGTAGGATGTTTAGGCTGAACAAGAAATAACATTGACCACTCACAATTCCTGTAACATGAGCCAGGCCTGTGTATCTCTGTGACATTCTACAAAGTTCCAAAAAACAAAACTTGAATTTTCTCTGAACCAAGTAGTACCTTGAATCCATGTGAAGTGATGTGTAGCCATTATGTTAGAAATTATAAGTAATCTAGAGGTGATTTAAATTATATGGGAAGAAATGTGTAGGTTTTATGCAAATATTACACAATTTTATATAAGGAACTTGAGTATCTTCAGGGTTTGGTATCCTCTGGGGGTCCTGAAACCAAGCCCCCATGGGTGCCAAGAGATGACTGCATATATATACTATTGCAACAGAGATTGCATGGTTACTGATCCCAGTAGTGTCCTTGGAACTCAATTTCTGGAAATGGTCCCAGATGTCTACTTGCCTTTTGACCACATACCTCCTGTCTTGAAGTTGGAATGCAGCAAGTGCAGTCAAGTAAGTCCCAGCAAAATATTGCTGGCCTAATCCTTCCAAGTCATGGAAAGATATTCATTTTATCTTTTACATGTTGCACACATTGTAATAATCATTTTATCTTCAGCTAGAAGAAAATTGGAATCTATAATATATAATGAATTATGAGATAGAATTAGATAGGATAACTGTTATATAAACTATCATGTAGAAATATTACAGTTTACCAATATATTGATGATGCCTTGTGCCTTCAGAGGTAATTGCAGAAAGGTGCAAAGTTGTTTCCTAGTCCTTCCACAAACATACACAGCAGAGATACCCTTGCTTTCTTCTACTATCTCCTGTGGGGTGGATTCAGCTTACCCTCATCGGAAAGATGTAGCTCTCTCCTTTTTGGCTCTTCATCTCAGTCTCATGTCTGTGTTATCACAATCTTCATCATTGATTTTAATAATCACCACCACTGCTGAGCTCCATTGTCTTTTCATGCTTTTATTCTGTTCTTTCTTTTCCTTCTTCCTTTCTGCTATCTATTTTTATTTCCATCACATTTGTTAATTATTGTGGGACACAGTTGATCTTCTAAATCACCTCTCTGCTTACATGGATTATGTCTGGAGTCACTAGAGTTCCAAAACTTGTCTGAGAGAGCTGAGATTTTACTATAATAACAAAGAAAATAGATTTCATTTATTGAGCACTTACCATGTGCTCGGCAGTGTCCCAAGAGTTTCATATGTGTTAATCTGCACCATAATCCTACAAGTTAGGTGCCTTAATTATCTCACTTTATTGATGACGCCACTAAAGTATAGACTGGTTAGTTTAATTAGTTAATTTTCCCCAAGTCACCCAGCCAGTAATTCATTGAATAGTGTTAAGCAGTTCTTACATGCTTTTTCTGCTTCTGATGTATCATCATTATTTGAATTTTGCAATAGTCTCTTTCCTAGCTAAGCAACCCTCATTTTTACCATCTTAACTATTGATCTTATTAAGTTCAGTGGGTTTCTTTAAATGCACATGTTATAAGTTTAGAAAACCACCACTAAATCTGACCTTAGTGGTATCCAGGTTTATATTATTAGTCATCTTCCTGAAGTCTACCCCCCTCTCTGTACCTAGCAGAGCCTCTGGCACCATACTGGATGATTCGAAAGATATTCATTAATCAATTGATGGCTCTAGTGCTGGTTTTAAAATAGATCACACACAAATAATTTTTTATGGTGCTTCTGTATTAATTTGACAACCTACATAATGAAACTTAAAAAGCCATTAAACCTTTTTGAAGAATACATAATGAAGGGACTTGATAGGAAAGCTTAAAAGTATTCGGGTAAATAATAGAGCACAATTGAACGACAAGATGGTCAAGAACACCAGCTCTCTTTTTAAAAAGTCACTGCTTCTCCCCTGAAAACAACAACCTCAAGAAATGATGACTTCATGATTGGAAATAAAAAGGAACAAGAAACTAACAATCTCCTAAAATCATATACATACCTATGTCATAGGGTTATATTTGAGGATTAAGTTAAACAAATCATATCTAGTGCTTGTGATAGTGGATAACATATTATAAATATCAATGAAGTTTCATTATTGTTATTGCTTGAATTTATATTCCTTGATTAATCAGTGATGTTCAAAATTTCTTTGTTTCAAATTGTCCTTTGCCCACTTTTCTACAAATGGGTTTGTATTCTGTTTATTTATTTTGTAATATATTAATTCAATCACATAATTCAAATTACAAAATTTATAAAAATACATTCAGTGAAGGATCTCCTTCCTACCTCTATCCAGAATTAAATTAGTGTCCATATCCTCAATAGGTTTCCAATCTTCTTTGTTTCTTATTTATATTGCCAGAGGACCACAGTATGCATATGTAAGCTAAAAGCATGCATGCAGACACACACTGTACAGTATATGTGTGTGCATTTTATATATATTTATGTATATATCTATGTATTTTTTCTTTTTCTTCTATACAAATCATAGCATACACATTTTTCTATCTCTGTCTAATTCCTCCTCATTGGCCTTCTTTTTCAGAAATTTCTTGGCTATTCTTGTTGATTTTCATATGAATTATACAATCAACTTGTCTAGTTTTGGGGGAAAAAAAGACTTGGTATTTTTATCGGGATCATGTTAAATTTATAAGTAAACTCAGGAAGGATTAGCATCTTAATGATGCTGAGTCGTTCTATCCAAGAACATGCTATGCCTTTCCATTTGTTCATACAATCTTTTGTGGACTTCAAAAAAATTTTAAAATTGTCTTCATTATAAGTCTTACATTTCTCGTTAAACTTATGCCTATAAATTTTATCTTTTGGTGTTATTGAGAAGCAGGTATTTTCTCCCACTACATCTTCTCATTTGTTGCTTGTAAATGTGAACAGTATTGGCATCTGTATATTAATTAAGTACCCTGACACCTGAGTGATTCTATTGTTACTGTACCTTTAGTTGATTTTCTTGGTTTTCAAAGTATTTAATTATATCATTTGCAAGGTAATACTTTGCCTTCTTATTTCTAATTTTTATTCTTTGTATTTCTTTCTCATCTACTTGCACTGTCTAGTTCACCTTTTAATAATATACATTAATAGTGGACATCATTTTCTTTCCTCTAAAATAAACAGGAATGCCTCTAATGTTTCCCAGAAAGCATGATGATGGACTTTGGTATGAGATGAATATATTCCTGTATTGAATTTTGTTTTATTTTTTATTAAATTTGGAATGAATACTAAATTCTGCAACATGTCTTTTAAGTGTCTATAAAAATGGTTATAACTTTTTTCTAAATATTATATACTATATATTAGTAAATATCCTAATGTTGAACTGTTCTGATCATATGATGTATTCCTTTAATATGCTGTTAGATTCCATATGCTAATATTTATTTAGGATTTTTGTATTGATATTCTAGAGACACATTGATCCAAAACAGTGATTACCCAATCTGACTGCTTATTACAATCAATAGGAAGCTTAAAAAAAAGTTAACAACAAATTAATACTGACCCACCCCCACCACTACCAACTAATTACATCAGAAGTTATGAAGATACTGCTTGGGTCTCTGTGGAATCTAATATAAAGCAAGGCCTGGAAACACCGGCCTATCATTTTCTTTTTATGTACATTCAAACTATGTTGTTGTTGCTGTTAAATCAGTATTATGGTCACCTCTTTAAAATATTTTGGTATGTTTTCTTTTTATTGATGATATAAAATAATTTAAACAGCATTAGAATTATCTACTTTTTAAAGATTTGTTGGTTATTCTCCTGTGAAACCATCAGAAATGAGCTGTTTTATTTTAGGGGAGGACAAAGGGAAGTATAGATAACTGAAGGTAATCACGATTTCTTTTATAGAACAATGTCTGTTTACACTTTATGCTTCTTTTAGAGTCAATTTAAATAAATTATTTCACCTACATTTAAAAATTTTAATTGCAAAACATTAAGTAGTCTCTTTTGATCTTGTTTCTTTTTTTTTTTTTTTGAGTCAAAGTCTCTCCGTCACCTAGGCTGGAGTGCAATGGCACACACACAGACACACCAGCGTTCTTCCGCCTCAGTCTTCCAAGTAGCCAAAACTACAGGCGTGCACTATAATGCCCAGCTAATTTTTCTTTTTTTTATTATTTATTGTAGAGACCAGGTCTTGCCAAGTTGCCCAGGCTGGTCTTGAACCTGCGGACTCAGGCAATCCATTTGCCTCGGCCTCCCAAAGTGCTGGGATTACAGGCTGAGCCACTGAGCTCAGCCTATTTTTCTCATTTTTATGGTTATTCTACTTTTCTATTTTGTGTTTATATTTAGCCTTTTTTTATCTAGAAAAATTTAGCTAAAACCTTCACTATATCATTTCTGTTTTGTCTCTCTATTTTTCAAATTCATTAACTTCTGTTTTCCTTCTTATTTCTTACATTTATTTTGTTGTCCCTTCATGCAATAGGTAATTAAATTTTGTAGTCTTTATTATGTATTTACATGAAAATGTAAGGCTATGAGTTTTCTTTTCACATTGCTTTAGCTGTGTTCCATCAGTTGTAATAGGTACAGTTGTGCAGTCATCTGTTTCTTTTTCACACATTCTGAGATTCTGGTTCATAATACTGCTTTAACATTAGACTTGAGACATTTTCCTCTAGAAGTGGAGAATTTTATTTTCTGATTTTGCTCATAACTTTAGTGTTGTTGCCTTGTCAGCAGGAATGTTTACTTTGTTATTTATACATCTGGAGGTCATTGTGGTTCCTTGGTTGTTTAGGACATGATCAGGTTAAGAGCTCGTAATTATTGGGAAATAATGCTTTCCCTCTATTTTTATTGACTAGCACATATATACAACAAAAAAATCTGCATTATTATTTTAGTCCTCTGTATATCTACTGTTTACACTTCATATAATCATGGACTATAAGAGGTCAATTATTATTGCATTTCTATTTTTCTTTGTACTTTATATGTTGATGCTATAATACTGATGCATAAAACTTATAACAATTATTTCTTCACTGCAAATTTCACCTTTTAACAATACCAAGGGATTTTCTTATTATTATTTAATGCCTTTGGCCCAAATTCCTTCTTTTTTGATATTAATACCATGTTGCCACCTATTTTTTTGTTTGTTTGTTTATATTTGCATGGCATGCATGTCTTTGTCTCTATTTTTAACTTTTCGAAGTCATTTTGATATATGCATGTCTTCTCTATAACAGTGATTCTCAGTCAGGAATGATTTTGTCTCCTACTCCTTCCCCGAGTGTCATATTTGGCAATCTCTAGGAACATTTTTGGTTGTCATTACTGAGGGTGGGGACTGGTATATGGTGGGAATAATCTAGGGTTGTTACTAAATATCCTACAATGCACAGGACAGTCCTCCCCCACTCCCCACCCACCAAAAGAATTATCTAGCCCAAAATGTCAATAGTTGTTGAGGTTGAAAAACCCTGAGATACAAAACGGATTTGCTATGTGGTCCAAATTGAAACCATTAGTCTTTAATAATTGATTTTAGACAATTTACATTGTTGCTATGGCAAATATATTTGGTCTTAGTTCTGTCATATTAGTTTATGTTTCTTTGTAGTTACTGTTTGTCTTTCACTGTGTAGTCTGTTTTCTTTTACATGCATATAGCTCTAATGTTTAAGAACAGGGTTTATAAGTTATTTAAATGATACCTTTATAGCTATGTCTTCATGTAATATATTTGCTCCTCTGATTTAGGGGACTATGATAGCTTCCTACTATAAGCAATGAAAAAAATTATGTCTTCTGTCTCCTTCCTCTCTCACTTGATTTTGGTCAATAATATTATATTTCTTAATAATACCTCGCTACTACTGAGTCATTATACTTCTACAACTTGATTTTTCAGCAGTAGATAATATTCATTAATTCAGTTATTATAGATGAATGAATAATACTTCTTTTAATTTCCATCAGCTTTTCCCTCCTAATTTTATTGGTTATGTTATTTTTACGATGACATACTTGCTATTTAAAGTATGATCCAGAGACCTAAGTGTCAACATCAGCTGAGAGTTTATAAAAAATAGAATCTCAGGCCTCACTCAGACCTAATTTTTTGGAATTTGCATTTCAACAAGCTCCCTAAGTAATTTGAATAAACTTTAAAATTTGAGAAACATTAACATTTAACATTTGCATTCTGGCTGTTACTGGATTTTCCATGTTAGTTTTAGTTTTCTAAATAAATATAAATAAATATATTCCACTCATTGTGTTGTAATTTCCAAAGTTATTTCTTATTTTGTTTATGTTTATTTTCTAGCAATTTCCACTGGAAGAGTTCTTTGGAAGAATGCACCTTGACTTGTGTATTCAAAACAGTTGGTTTATAATCTTTATACTAGAAGGAGAGTTTTACCAAATATAAAATCCTTCACTCATATTTTCTTTCCTTAAGTATCTGAAAAATTTAATTGTATTATCTTTGGGGATTAAAGATTACTTAGGAGAAATCTGAAGTCAATTTGACTTTTAATCCCTTAAAAATGACTCAATACTTTATTTTTGCCTGGCTGCTTAAGCCCTAATATTGGTATTGACTTAAGCCCTAATATTGGTATTAAATATGGGTCAATTTTCCTGGCACTGGTGGCCCTTCAACAGATAGACTCATTCTTTCCTTTCAGGAAAATTTCCCCAAATTATATTTCTAAATAATTGATTTCTTTCATTAGTACTCTGTTTTCTTCCATAACAAATCTTAATAGTGGGTCTCCTTCTCATGTCTTCTGTTTCTACCATCTTTGTTCTGATCTTTTTTATCTCTTTCTTACACCTACTTCACTTCATTGTCTTATTTCAACATCCTGTGATCCTGACCATGACCTCCAGAGTGCCACTTGGACTTGTGCTGCTTCCCAGTTTATTTGTTTTCTTCTGTTTGTTTCCTGAGTTCTTTCAGCTCTCTTTTCATTCTTTCTGCCACCTAACCATTTCTTTCCTGAACACCTACATTTCCACATTGTATTTTTTATTTAAATATATATATATATATATTTTCATTTTAAAAATTAATGCTATCACATTTATTCAAAATTAACTTCTGTTCCAGCAACCTCATTTTGGGGAAAGTGTTTTGTTAATAAAGAATGAGTTTCTTTTCCTCTTTTTCAAATGTTATCTTTGTTCAGATTCTGCATCAGCTTTGTATTTTTGTATTAGCATCTGTAGTATTGTATGAGGTGGGGTCTTCTGGAAGAGTTGTTTGTAAGAAGTTCTTGTAAGTGTGGAGAAGTCAGGCATGTCCCAGGATAGCTACTTTTCACAGGATCTCTTCTCAGATAAAGCCAGGCTGTATCTTCTCAGATCTTCTGAGATAAAGCCAGTGTAGCTTGTGTACACAATTCTTCACGCACCTCTACCTCAGAGTCTGCTCTGAGCCTGCTCTGCCCCCTGGGGATGTGGGCTCTGTCACCTCTCCCTTTAACCTGTTTTTGAAGACAAGTAATCCAGCTATTGACCCTCAGGATGTGTCCCTAACTACAGGAAGTCTGTTTGTATTGAGGAGTTATAGAGCCCTGTGTTACAGAACCAGGTTCTCTCTCCTCCACTCATTCTCAAACGGTTTTCGTGCAAATACATTTCCTATGGACAGTCCCTGCAAACACTATAGTTTGTATCCTAGTTCAACCAAAAAACACTGCGTAGGTGTTTGGTTTCTTTCTCCATGTTGCTTTTTGAAGGTTTTCAAGAAGACAAAGGAAGAATGTTGAGTTTATACACACATGATCCTAGCAGAATTCTCCTCTTACTGATTTTTAGGAATTCCTTTTTATGTTAAAATTAACATTTTATCTTTTGTAAATGTTCCAAATATTTGCCTTTTTTAACCTTAGATTTTTACACACTTAAATATTTTTCATACCATCATACTTATTTTTCTCTATATCATTCTTTGCCTTTATGCTGAAAGGGATTTCTCTACACTTAGATTTATAAGTGATAACGTATCTTTCATCTAAATATTTCTTATGGATTTACTTTTTACATTTTACTTTTTAATTGATCCTAAATGTGTGTTTACATGTTGTGTGAGTCAGAATTCTAAATTCTTTTTCCCTCAAATAATTACATTTTAGATGTAATTTTTTGATTTATCATTTTCCCACTAAATTAAAATGCTACTTTTAATCATATAAATTATTTATAGTGTTTAATTTCTATACTTAAATTGCATTATATTGGTATGTCTCTTTTATCTTATAATAGTATCATTATCAGTTTTATTATTGCAATTTTACAATGTGTTTAGTGCAACTTTACAATATCACTTTTCTTTTTCAAATTAATTATCTTTTTATACTTCGATTTCTTTCTGAAAAGTACTTCCCAGTTTGGAGATATTCATTCTCTCTCAATCTAGATAGAGATATACAGATATAGATATAATCCCTTCTAATTAATTTATCATTTGAAAAATAATTACTTGCAAGAAAATACAGAAGTAAGAAAAAAATCAAGTAACATTTAAAAATACCCAGTTGGGCTTAGTCATTCAAGTGTATGGAAATTAGAAATAAAATCAAGATGGTGAATGGTTTAATACTATACTTCCTTTATCTTTCTCCCTACATTGTCCTTCATTCAAATCACATAATTCTCCCTTTTCTATTAATAATCATGACATGGGAAAATGAGTGTTTCCTAAATTCTAAAATAATGGCAAGGTTTTCAATCTCAGTAACTTTTCCTAAACTAGTTCCTTAGGTTTTATTTTTTTCTTATAAATTCTAGGGATAAGTTAAATCCCTGAGAAAATAGAGAAAAAATAACCTAAAGAAAATGTGATTAGATAATAAAGTAAGGGAAAAGTCAGTGTATAACACAGATCACAAAATGTTAGATAATATTTTAAGCAACATAATGGATTGTTGCCAAAATAAATAATAACGTTAATAATAACCATAAACCAATAGCAATTGTCAGAAGCAGTGTTTCTTTGGCTATTATTTCATTGCTAACATTTATCAAGTATTTGCTTGCCCAGAATTGTGCGGAGTTCATACCACATTTCATTTACTAAGTATTTTTATTCTCTCAGTTCCATAAATAAGAAAAGCAGAGCTTAGAGAGGTTAAGAATTTGCTTAGGATTAACCTGGCACGGAGGTGGCAGAAAAGGGACTCGGCTATCAATTAAAAATACCCAGTTAAGTTTAGTCATTCAAGCATATGAAAATTAAAAATTCCAAAGCCTCTTCACTTAACCACTATGCACGCTTGAGGGAATTGTTCAGGGAAGTATCTCAGGAAAAACCCAGAAAAACTGGATTCAATATAAGAACAGATGAGTAGACCGTAACCAGATTTTCCAGCTATTCCTAGACGTTCTGTAGGCCAGGCTGCACAGGTGTCACAGATCATACAGCCATCACTGGAAATCTTCCTTTCTTTTCCATTCATTGCCTGGTGAACTCACTATGGAAAGCAGGGCCACAGTGGCCACTAAGTGGGCATAAGATGGGAACACGCAAAAGAGGAGATAGGAAACAAAAGGAGAAGGCATGCCAATTAGATAAGTCATTGGTCATTCATATCAGTCATTCATTTGCGATTCAAGAAATATATATTAAGTGCCTACGCTAAGCCATACATGCTCCGAGAGCTTGGGATTTATCAGCAAACACAACAAAGATCCCTGGCCTCATGAAGCTTACATTCCAGAAGTGGAGGGCAGAGACTGACAAAAAACTGTCACCAAAAATGAGGTAGTAGATGAGAGGGCGATAAGTGCCATGGGGAGAGACAAGACTCGGAGAAGTGGGAGAGTGGGGCTGCAGTCGGAGAAGCCCCAGAGAAGCAGCGTCCACTGTGGAATGAAAACTCATTCAAACACTAAGTGTCTTCTATGTGGCCGAAACCTTGCTCCATCCTAATCACTTTCTCTGTGAAAGCTGCTAAAGGTCCTTATTGACACCAATGTTATCATCAGCAGTATCTTATTATTATCAACTATTATTTATTAAGAAACTATGACATGCCAGACACTATGGTGCAAAACATCTTAAAGGTAGGATCTCATTTACTTAGCACTCATTTTGGGTTGTATTTTCTGTTTATTTTTAATCAGCACTTTTGTATAAACTTGTTTGTCCATGAGAGTAGGCCCCGCCCTCACTCCCTTTATATTCCACATGGAGCTCTGCACAATGCTAGGCCCTCCAGCCCCGTGTGCACAATGCATAGACACACAGAATACACTTGCAGATGGCTGAGAAACAAATACAGATTCATAGAAAAGCAGTGCGAGCACCAAAAATGTGGATGGAAAAATCAAATGGCAGGGCCCTGTGTGCACAACACCAGGAAAGCTGTGGGAAGAAGGGCAAGTGGGGCTCGGCAGGAAAACAAAAGCAGAAACATCAATGAGTGCTTTGCACTCCCACTTTCCTCCTGTTGCCATTTTCTCTTCTTTTCTTTCTTCCCCCCCATCCACCCCCTTAGACATTCCACTTGCCAAGGATGCTGCTCGAACTGTTCCAGAGCAGACTGTGCTCTCTCATAATTGATAAATTGAGGTGTTTTCCAATAACCTTATAAATCACGGCATGCAAATGGTTACAGTTGGGATGGGGAAGAGTGAATATGCTAGGTTATAGAAGCCATAAGTACCGTGAAAATAAAGAATAACCCTTGCAAAATGACAACAATAATTTCTTTTAGCATAATTGCCTGCCTAGGTATTAGCCATGAAATTACAGAAGGAAAAACAAACAAACAAAAAGCATCAACTGCAAAAAAAAAAATAACCCAACAACAACAGATATTCCTATTTTAAGGGAAACAAAAAAAGCATGATGTATTTCAAAACAGTTTGTGATCATTAAATTATATAACTTGTTATGTTTTATCTCTAAATGGCTTGTTTTTCACTGTGTTTTATCCTGTTTCCTGCCTCGAGTCCGCTCAGAAGTAGGTGGAGTAAGAATCTCAAATTAGTTTTAATTTTTTTAGTACATAAGAAAAACAACCCCACACGCCAAAGCCAAAGAGGTCAAAATATAAAATTGCTTAGGTATTTATCACTCTGAGAAATAAAGAGTTAATGTTAACTTTATAAAATAAATGACTTCTATAATTGTTGAACCATTATTTTTGATTCAACATTTAACGTTCATAAGAGGGGCTCCTTTAATTTTGTGGGAAGCTCTGCTAAGTATTAAATATTTCCAAGACTGTTTACAGCCAAGAAGTGTGGATTTCTGTATACAGCAGTCTATTGTTATGATTTAACCTAAAGAAAGCCAAATTAAAACTGATTTACTAAATAGGTTAAGGATAGCATACTCATTCACGATTCCAACCCTATTTCATGCTTAGACAGGCAGATCTTAATTATACACAAAAGAATACAAATGTTATTAGCATGATAATAATTATTTAGAAGATGTCCTCTTTAAAAAAAAAAAATTAAACCAGTATTGTCATTCGTGCAGCTACATTTTTCAACAGAATGACAGCTTTGGTAGTCATAGATATGTTCAAAGTACATATACAATATTCAAAGCTGTGCAGCAGACATGTTATCTGGATGAGCTCGGATACGCAGTGCCAGCGACGCACTGCACACTAATCATTATGTCCTACCCAGGGTACTACATGCAAATACAATCCTTTGTGACATTTTGTCAAATATTTTGAGGATTCTATACTCTTATCACACCTCCATCCCTGTGTCCTCATCAACAATCAGGCACCCAGAAATCAGTTCCACGGATAGCTTGGACTCCAGCTAGTCACAGGCATAACACTATGCCAAATTAATGAAAAGAAAATTAAAGATTTACATACGAGTGGCTAACAGGCAGGGCACAGGCAAGGCAGACTGAAGTTTACATTTACTGCCTTGCTGAGCTGTATACAGCAGAGGCAGCCCTGGGAAATTTCAGCAACTTTACCCTGTATTTGTGTAGCAAAGGATATAAACATTACATAGAGTATCCAGCATATGCCATAATGGATAAATCAATTTAAAGGTCCTACATTTGGAAAACCTACACCATGGGTCAATACCTATTGTCAATGAGCCCATATATGATCAGATGGAGAAAATGTAGAAATGTTTCAGGACTAAAGAGTTGGCTACAGTACAAGCAATGCATTTTTGAACATTGATTTGCCAGAAGTGTATCTGTTGTCTGTTGCTCCAGGCTGGCATTTTTAATTATTTCTGGGACAAATGGATCAGTGATACACAGAAAATCTGTAGGGCTTCTTGTCAAATTAATAAAATAATAATGAAAGTAGTCATCTCAGACTGCAAACTGTCAAAATCCTTGAGAGGTCTATAGTAATCTACATGGTTAAACAAACTAAAATGCTCCTGCCTGCTATTTTAAATCCTAAGTGTGGTGACATAAAATAGATTGTGTAGTGTCCATTGTATACAATGACACCTACTGTGACAAAACCCGACTATGTTTAATGACCTTTTTAAATCTTATACCTAGAGTCCATAAAAGCATTGTAATTCAGTTGTAAAACACACTTTAATAATCAAAATGCAGCTGTTAAAATAGCATTGCTCATAATTCTAACTTGAGGCAATTTTTTTGTTTTTAATGCAGAAGAGCAGACCACAGTTTAAAATTCCTATGAGGTCACTATTGGCCATTACAGTGTTTTTTTGCAACTTAATAATAGATGTTTTAAAGTTTAAGTGCAGCCTCAGGCACTCATAAGCATTTATTACAAATCGCTGGTTGCCTCCCTTATGCAGAGAGGAATAACATTTACATACAGTAGCACGGATTAATAAGATAAAAAATTTGAAAAAGCCGTCAGTCAGGGAGCGAAACTGGTGCTAATAAAGCCCACTATATTCTTCAGAAATATCAAGCCGTCTGTTCCAATATTTTGCCATTCCCCATGAGGTATACAAATCCAAATCAGATAAGTCTCAAGCAATGCCAAAGACATGCTGCTCTGCTCTCCAGTGGCACCCGGCTGAATCTTTTATTTATCTTCAGAGCAATTGTACATTCTAGTATACTAAAGACTGAAATAAACTGAACATCACTCAACAGAAAGTTTCATAAAACGAGGCCCTCTCCTTCCTTGTTTGCTAAACCATGATTAGTGAGAAAAATGCACCACAAAGTATGTATCATGGTAAGGAAATATAATAGTAGGCATGGGACCTCTGTAAGCAAGGGCTAGTTAAATAGACCCACATTTTGCTGGAGTTTAAAATGATGCTCACGTGAAATCAGACCTAGAGGAGAGAAAATTGCTTTAGGAAAAGGAGTCCGCGAGCTTTTCCTGTCCTCGGTTTTGGAGTGGCTCAAACCCAAAGGTGCAAGAGAAAGCAAAAGCAAAATAGCACACATAATTTCACACGATGATTAAACTGCAAAGATCCTTGTTGTAACAAATCACTGTGTCACTCTCCCAAACTGCAGCATAACAAAACTGCACATAAAATCATTTCTGCCCCTCGGAACACTGCTAATTAAAAAGTACAGCCGTTACTGTTCTGATTGGGGATGAGGCTACCCGTTATTTCTAGCCCAAGTGAACATTGATAAAAGAAATTTATTTATTTATACATAATTATTATTGTTACCCTACTGAACAGTGCTGGGGATTTAGAGAAATGAGACGCCACGGTTCTAATTTTTCTTCAAGAAATCTGCCATATTAACTCCATTGAATAATTACTGAAAAGTAATACACTCGTGTAATATTACCTTATGCAAAATTGCATTAATCAAAAAGTGAGCCTGCTGCAATCAAGTAATTTGAGGGTGGGGGAAGGCATACATGCATAGCATATTTTTCTCAGGACTTATTTTCCTTACAACAGAGTATTACCTAAGAGTTTTGTAGCAATGAGCCCATGAAAGAAGGGAAGTAAATCAGAGGGGAAAAGAAATATACAAGCCCTGCTCTTACATAGAGAGGGGCACATAAATGGCAAAGGAATGACCAGTTACTATCTTGACAACCTCCTCCACTGCTCTGACTCTGTACACAATAAAATAAATCCTGCTTGACCTCTCCAAGGAGCCAGACCATTGTTCCCCACATGAAGAAGTAAACGTAGCTGCTTAATTACACCCCAGCAGCTTTACAGAGCATGGGGTTTAGGATACAAAATGAACAGTTTCCTGTTGTGGTAGGCTTTCTTTGGAAATTAAGGAAAAGGACAAAAAAAATGTATACATGAGGAAGATTATTCCAGGTGTGCATGAAACGTGGCAAATTAGTAAGGGTTCTTGTGCATACATAATGTCTCATAAATACCGGAGCCCTAACAGCACTAAGGCAAGTGCAATCATTTTTATAGCCTTTTGTCTTGTAAGTTTTGCTGAGAAGAGTAGAAAGGTGCTTCTCAGATTAGAATCTATACCTGTGTGATCACAGGGGACGAAATAGATCCCTTAGAGATGTGCATTTCATTTCTTGATTTTTAAAAGGCTGGGTAGCAGGGTGGCAGGCTGGCAGGCTGGGATGCCGGTTATTTTGTTGTTGTTATTTGGGTTGTTGTTTTCGTTGGATTCATCTTAGTGGCCGTGTCTACAAAGTGTGCTTTCTTCCACCAGCCTCTCCCAGGCTAGCTGTGAATAGTGCCCATTTTGAGATTAGGAGATTAGGTTATTCATCACTTGAGATGCTCCCTGCTGTGCTGCTACTATCTGAGCGCAGCCAAATCAAAACATCTCTGGAAGGCATTTCAGAATAATTGAATGCATCATAATTTCCCTATTAATACATATCTCATATTACAGATTATGCATGAAATGTTCACATTATCTGTTACTTTTTGTTAACGTCTTGCTCCTTGCCAGTAAATTTAATACACAGAGTGAATCAGCATGCTATGATGAAGGGATAGGTTACTGATAGCCATTTTTTTCAGGATTCAGTAGAAAATTAAAGTAAATCGATCATTTTATAGCCCCTCTGGAATGGCTACAAGGGCATGTTGCTAAGCAAATGGTAATTTAAATGTACTGTGTAATTTTTCTACACAATTTACTAAAGGCAGATTATATTTCTCAGTTAATATCAGATGCTCTTTATCTCTTAAATGCATGATGTATCAGTGATTGACAAATTATTAATATGTGTTTTAATAAAATGCTGTGACTTGACAACTGGTCATGTAGGTACTATAGGAGTTAAATCCTGTGCCCTGAAAGAATATGACTAGTACAAATACCTGAAAAAAGACAGATGATGAATTCAACATTTTCTTGTATAAAAAGCATAAACTAGATACTAGCCAAAAAAATCATCAAAGAAAATCCTAATGAAATTTAATAAAAATGTCCATGTCTCATAACAAAAAGTTATAGTCAAGATTTTCAAATTGGTTATAGATTTGCATTTTATGATAATTATCTGGCCACAAATGACATCCCTTTCTAACATTTTAAGATTGGGGTAATATTTGAAATGTAATATAGCAGCATACAATTAAGTACTGGAAATATAATAAACATTTTAAGACAATTACATATCATCCATGGTGAAAACTTCTCCTCCCAGGCATAATCAAATAGCAAAAATTTTTATTTTTCTTGAAAAAAAAAAAACCACTTATGCTGTATATCAGGGCAGTTTTAATTTTATAATAAATCAAATATTCCATATTTTAAGACACATAAGAGACAAAATAAATCTCTGCTTGATGATACTCATCATTTTTATGAAATTAGAGAAGAAAAAGAAGGAAGGCCCCATTTACCCTTCAGGTTGCTGAAGTGAAGGCAAGATCCTCCTACTGCTGGTAGACAAAATGTATTATTGTCATTAATGAAAAAGTTAATGGGCCATTTTCTTATATATCAATTTACATTTTACAATTTGAGTATACAAATGATATGTACAGCAGAGAGCTGATTATTTTTGCTCAAGGAAATAGTTTTAATGTGTTTTTATGGACATCAAATGTTGTGAATAATGATGCATCCACAGAATGCAAATAGGATGACAGCTCTTGGGTTGTGATCAACAGTCCTTGGATAAAAGGTCTGCTGGGACAATAATGTTCTGCGGAGGGCCTGAACAGTAAAAAATGGAAAACAAGGAGGACACTGGAATATTTGAAAGGTAGATTAGCAGATGGGATTTGGAGTATGTCATTCATACACAGACATCAGATAATATTCCCAGTTTTAAGAGAAAAATGTATTTACGAGAGAATGTGCCTGTGTAACAGTGAACTGCAGACAGAAAGATATTACTGATTCTGGTTGATAAAATCAATTTCTGAAATTAGATATGGCTCACCATATAAGAGCTGAATTTTAAAAACACATTTATACTGCAGTTCCAAATCATCTTTGCTTCACTAACTTCTATGTGTAAGGATCACTTTTCCTCAGCACTTAACGGCAGTCACTGTTGCAAATAGGCATATTTCCAGGAATACTACACAACAGAGTTCTTTGGAGATGTGAAGAATAATTTCTTGAAATGACATAGAAAGAGTTCCTGTACCATGGGGCATAGATCAATGTCAGATCTACAGTAAGATTACAAATGCAGCCTCTGAAGACCAGTCATTTCTTTTGTTGGCCACTGGAATTTGTGGGCGAGTGCCATCTCCACATTGGAGCCCTGCATTCCATCCCAACACACCTGGACCTGCAAGGATATCTGAGCATCTTGGCAACCAGCCAAAGCAACACCCACCCACCCGCCTTAATGCTGCCAGGTCCTATTACCATCCCAGAACTGACCCCACCAATTTCTACCTGGTACTGGATGGTTACAATACATGCCTGTAGACACACACACACACACACACACACACACACACACACACACACACACACAAAATGAGGGCAGAATGCCAAGACATCTGGATGAAAGTGAAAAGTTCAATCCATCATCCATCATTCATTTCTCCTTTTCATCTGCATATTTGGGAAAGTAGGGCTCAGTCTGCTCCCATCAATGAGAATTTTCATAAAGAAAAAAAAAAAATTTAAACAAGAAAAAAATAGAAGTGAGGCTGAGTTATCTACTCCAAAAAGAAAAAAAAAAGTTCTGGGTGATAAATTTCTAGGTATCTAAATAAGTTAATTAGAAAGAAATGCTTATAACACCATATAAATAAAAAACAAAATATTTCTTCACTTGCTTTAAAAAAAAAAATTATTTGAAAAAGATGGGCCACAAATAGAAGCAAGCATGACCTGAAAATAGCACCCATGATAAACTACATTAGAAAAATCTAAATTACTATACCAGTTGCACTTTTATTTAAATGTAGGGACTCCTCACAGATCTTTGAGACAAAAATAAATAAATAAAAATAAAATAAAATGTGGAGATATCCCAAACCAACAACAATGCTGCAAGACTGGAAAAGCATATTATATTTTCAGTATATAATAAGAGACAGCTGAATGTAAAGAAATACCTATCCATATGTGAATGTAAATAAGAAACATAACAGAGGTGGACAAATTGCTCTTCAGGATGAAATACCATCATGGAAGTGGAAATATATTGCTTTGGGAATCCAGGATTATCAAATCTTTATATTTTATTTTTTTTATTTTTTTAACAATCAAGAATTGTCAGATTGCCAAAAGCTTTTGTCCCAAGATTACTTTCTCATGTATTTCTTTCACCACTTCCTACTCTGCCACCCCAAAACTCACCAAAAGTGTCACCTTTTAGCTAATGATAAGCCAAGCTTCCTGGACTGCTTTCACAAACACTGCCTAGAGAAATAAATGCACAATGAAAACAACCACAAGCACCACAAAAATGAATCCCACCTTTGAAATTTCCTTCCCCTAAACAAGTTATAAGTCACAGGAAATGGGGGACCCATATGCCTGTATTGAAATTTAGATAACTGTCATTATTTAAAATTTAAAATGCTGAGCACAAAAATAATTAAATTTGGAAAGACTCCTAGAAAATCATTTAAGCTCCCAACATGACTTCAAAGAGAGCGTCCTTCCCACCCACCTCTATCCAAAACAAAGTTACTTCTTTAACTTCTTTCTCTGGTCTGGAAATCAACATGCCTACATCCTCTTATATTTGAATTTATTTTCTCTGCCAAAACTCAGCATCAGTGCCTTTAGGCGCACATAGGAAATGAAGTGGGCTGAATCTGCTATCTTTAGCTATCCTTCTATGCATGACTAAAAGCCGAACAGAGTTAACGGACCTCATATGTACATGAACTAATTGTACAATAAACCTGTTTTCTCCTTTTAAAAAACTTACACACACACACACACACACACACACACATCAGCTTTTTAATCCTGACATAGGTATAAGGATTTTTACAATTATATTTCATTTCAACAGGTCATTCAGTTAATGGAAGTTCATTATACAGCTTAAACAATATTATTTTTAGTACAGTTGAGCATACTATTTTTAGTATAGTTTAGAATTTGTCAAATTTATTTCCTCTACCTGGTTATCTACAAAATTAAGAGTCTATTTTATCAAAATCTGAAGGAAATTATATATAAATTAAATTGCAGCAAAATGTGTGTTTTATCTTTCCAGTCTACATCTAAAAAAATCCCATTCTGACTTCCTCTATAAGGAAAGTAGAAATGGTCATCTCCAATGAAATCAAATATCACTTGAAAAACACTCCAACATTCAAAAAATTTTAACTCAGAAAGCCAGAAAATGGTGAGATAGTCTCAATTACCCAAAGAAGTCACCATTTTACAAAAGTATCCCATGCTTTTTCTCCCATAAACAATGACATAAAATTAATAGACTCAAAATTTGTTTAAAGTCAACTATCATCCCAACTCCTGCAAAATAACCTATCTTACTTATTCCAAAACGTCTTCCAGTTCTATACATAAACATGTATGCATTTTACATACTGTAGAAAATATGTGCACTACACTCTTCCACTGAACACCATGGATCAGGCATTCTACTTGCTTATCACGGCTGAATTGTCTTTTAAAAGACTATCTCTTTATTAAATGAAAAATTTTTCAACCTTAAGCAGGACCACCATTTTTTTTTTCAGAAGAAGCTTTTATCCTCTGATATGAAATGAAGAAGTAAAGGACAGAAGGATCATTTTTGAAAGCCTAATATTCCTTGCATTGATGTCAGTATCTGTGACTGACCATGCTTTTTACTTAAACTGAGGGTCCGAGTTTGGAAGCCAAAATTTTTACTTCATTCATACACTTCAAACTATAAGAGAACTTAACCAATCAAGTTCACTGGAATGTATATGGGTTGCGGTTACAAGCCTGCCCAGCTACGAAGGACAGAGTTTCCCTGGAAGAAAGGATTCTCCAACAAAAGAGGTGTTTGCAAATTCCAAACTCTTCTCTTTGGCGCTATTCTCCAGAATGCTGAAGCAGTATAACAGTCAAGACCATTTGTGGGTAGGTTTTGTAGCCAAATGACAAATACATAGAAAACATCTCACAAAAATGGACCAAATCAATAAAGCAAATAAACACTTCTCTTCAGCACTCAGCAGGTACAGACTTATTTTCCCACCATTCTAAAGTAAATCAGCAATCTATCTTGAAAAATAAAAAGAATATTTCACCTCAAATTGACTGCATTTAATAAAATGCAAGCACTCCTGCCCAGACAGAGAAAATTTGAAATCAATAGTCAAATTCCCCATCTTCTTTTAAGTGAGAGAAACTAACATATAACTTCATTGTTGCTCCATGAAATTATCCCATGGTTCTTCACGTTGTGGCAAGAACCCTGCCAATTCTTCACTTTTCAGGTAAAGAAGAAAGACAAAGCAAAAGAAATAAATCAACAAATGACTGTCTCCTTTGGCAAACAGATAAAAAAGAAAAAATAATTTCCTTGTTAAGAATATATCCAGGACACCACTATTTGAAATGTATTGTTAGAAAGCATACCATCATTTTTAAGATTCAGAGTTTCCTCTCAAATGGATTTTTGTAACACTTTCTTTGAAAAACATGATGCCGTGTTGAATTAATTAAAGGGAAAAAAATTTTTAGAGGAAGAAGTTTAATATGGTGCTTCAACCACCATGGTGGCGTAGTTTCAAACTGGCACCAAGGTGGACACTTGGGCAAACACCAACTGTGGGTGATGTTTTATGATTCCAGTCATCAAGGCAATGCCTCCGCCAACTAAGCTTGGGAAGAATAGCTCCTGAAGGGCCAGGGTTTACTGGCCTTCTCTGTTGTCAGAAATTTGCATGTGGAGAAAGGTCCCAGGGCAAAATTTGTGGCACTTCGGTGCCCCCTTGTGTTCAATTTGGCACCAGCATGAACTACACCAGGTCTGTGGAGAAAGTGAGGGCAGGAATGTCTTAAATCCCACAAGAGTGCAGGATGAATGGGCAAGAATTGAAATGTTCTACCTCTCTGTCTGTGAAAAAGCCAGTTACTTGTACAATGAGAGACTTCCACACCGCTGCTTTCTCACAACACTTCAGATGCCCTCCACCTGAACCCCGTGGCTGGATTTCAACTGGAGATAAACCAGAATGAGCAGTTTTGCATCCCTGGCTCCCAGACCCCCATAAACAAGGAAAATCACTTTAGATTGAAAAATGTTATGTTCTTATTATCAAGATTTAGAAAAATTGGAGATAGTATTTTAAGTCTTTTTGATAGAGTCTTTTGCTTGGCCTCAAATCTCCCTCAAAGGTTGAGTCTTGCCAGATTATGTTATATATTTTTATGACAGTAACTATTTCATTTCCCTCTTCATTATTCATTTTTCTACATGTAAAATGACTTTTTAGAAAATTGGGTCACCAATGGATGCAAGAATGTAACTACATTTATCAGCTCCATTCCTACTCACCTACACACACCTCAAAGCATTAAAAGCCAATTCTACATATAGTAATGCTTGGAAATTTTTCAAATTCAATGTTGTGTTAAGGGCGAAGGACAGTTTCCCCCATAAATACAAATTTCCTTCTGATGTTTATCTCTGGAGATGGCTTGACTGCAGATCCAGAATTGGATTGCAGTTCTGTCTGCAAAAATTACCTGGGAACCGTCTACTCCTTCTCAACACATTTATTCACACGGCTCCAAAGACATTCCAGCGTGGAGGTTATATGCTTTCTTTGAAACAAACGACTGCTGGAGGTTTCAAACTTCATATTCTATCCAAGGGTGGGAGTATGAGGGAGCCAGTGATAAACTAGAGAAATGAAAGGAAGAAAAAGTAAAGCAGCAAGGAGGAAAGCACATGAATGAAAAGGAGAAAGAGAAGAAAGTAAACCAGGTGAGAATATCCTTTCTGTCTCAAGTGGGAATAAGATACAATCGTGATGCCTTTTTTGCTCTGTTTCTGGAAATGATTAGAAATACCTGTGGGAATTACAACATTGCCTTTACGGCTGTCTTTGTGTTTTTGGTAACACAGTGAGTCTCATGGATGGTGGATGTTCTTCTGTTCACCTTCAAAGACAGGTAAACTCTGGTTGAACAACCACCACTGCTCTCAGTGAAACTCTTGTGAACTCCCTGTGCATTTTCAATAGGATGAAAGGGAAAACCCTTTGGTGGCTCTTCAGGATCGCCAACTACTGCTGAATAGTATTTCCACTGAACATTTTCATTCCCCAAAAAATAAAAGGCTATGGATTGAGAAGAGAGCGATAATTTTTATTCTCTTATGTCAATCTCAGCCTCCACTATACCTTGAAACAGACTGTTTAATTTCTACCTTCATCTGCTGTCAATAGTGTATTCACTTGACAAACTTTTCCTTTGGTCAGAATGGTTTGTACATCCCTGTAACTAATGGGATTTTTTTTTTTTAATCCACTGTAGGGAGGGTTGTGAGAATCTCTGGGGAAATAATAACTGCCACAAACTGAATGAATCAGTCACCTTGACCTTGCTCATGGTACTTTTTAACCCAGGGCTTGCCACCTTGTTTTGACAAAGTGCTGTGCCTAGAGTACTCACAAGGTAAGGTCACAAGTAATGTGTGGCTGCTACCAGTAAAGTACAAAAGTTTGTGAGTGATGATTTACTTTACTACACACATAAATGAGAGTAGCTTCAACGTCATCCATGAAGTAGGAACACTGTAAGTTGCATTCCAAGTTTTGGTTTTGCGAGATGCGAGAGAGAGGTATAGAGTTACAATCAGTGCCCTTGCTCAACCAGGGATTAGGACTCAATGTCTGCTTCTCCACCCTCTCCTGATCTAGAAGATACTCTCAGAAATAGCCTCCAGGTAGAGTGTTCACCAGAAGAGTTAAGACATCTCTTCCTAGAGAAGGGACCTTCAACACAGAGTTGACCTGGGAAAGGGATAGTGATCCTCGACGACCTACAGCCCAGATGAAAAAGACAAGAAATAGTCCCAATGTCTATCTAGGCTTATATATTCATATTCTATGTAGAAGAACATGACAAAGGTACCATCCATCTACCTAGAAGTATCTTCCCCCGGGCAGTCTCATAATCTCTTCTCTTACTTTACTCAGGTCTATACAAAACTTCCTATTTAGAAAGGCCTTTCCTAATCTATCCTAACTCAGATACTCTCAACTCAATACTCTGCTGTATTGTTCTTTGTAGCACTTATGACTATTGACATTATATCTGCTTGTTGGCTATTTTCCCCAGTAGAACGTAACTCCTTGATGGTTTTGTTCACTGTTGTATCATCACTGCACAGAAGGGTGTCTGTACAGTAAGTGCTCAGTAAATATTTGTGAATTGACCAACTGAATGAACTTTAGGCACATCCAAGTAACCACAGATGCTCCCCCACTTATGATGGGGATATGTCCTGATAAACCCATTGTTAAGTTGAAAATATCATAAGTCAAAAATGAATTTAAAACACCTAACCTACTAAACATCATAGCTTAGCCATACTCAGAACTCTTCAATAGCCTAGAATTGGGCAAAATCATGTAACAAAGCCTATTCAACAATAAAGTATTAGATATCTCATTTAATTTATTGACTACTCTACCAAAAGTTAAAAAAAAACAAAAACAGAATGATTGTATGAGTACAGTCTCCATTAACATATACAGCTAAAAGTACACTGGGCCTGAAGGATGTTGGAACATTGAACTAAAATGAATTGCTGGATGATAGGGATGCTATGGCAACAGTGTTGGTAATTTCTCTCAGCTTGAGAAAAGATCAAAATTTGAAGTACGGTTTCTACTGAATGCATATTGCTTTTACACCACTGCAAATTTGAAAAATAGTTAAGTCAAACCATTGTAAGTTAGGGATCATATGCATTTTCCACAAATAATCATGTCTTAAAAAAAAAGCTGAAGAACCTCTGCTTCAATCAACTTATCTTATGCTCCTCCAACTTGGGAATGATAGACCTGAGAGCACGCACATCAGGTAATCCTCAAAGCCCAAGGGTTAACATAGCACAATATTTTGATTTATGGCTCTCACACCTTATCATGCATCAGAATTACCTAGAGAGCTTGTTCAGAATCGGATAGCTAAGCTCCACCCTTGGAGTTTCTGATTCAGTAAGTGGGTGTCTGAGAATCTGCATTTCTAACAAGTTCCCAGATGATGTTGATACTGCTGGTTTAAGGATCACACTAAATATCACTTTGTCTCTAAAATTCTGCAGTCATGGCAGCAGGGGATGGTTGTTAAGTACTTTAAGAAATTAAAACACAGACATATTATGGAGTACAATGTAAATTTCCCATGCATTTTTAAAATAAAAAGAAATGGCTTGCTAGCTGCGGGTTGATTTACTGTGGCTTGATGAACTGAGAGTTTAACTCTCCCATGTTATTAAGGGCACTTGAGTGCAATTGGTTGAAGAGAGCTTATCTAAGCCATGTAAGAGTCAAGACAGAAGTTTCATGAGTGCCACAAGTTCTTCAATGTAGTGAGTCTCTCAAGAGGTGATTCTGAAGGAAATATTGAGGCCTGGTCTGTGGGTAGGTAGGGCGGGGAGGCCCTCCATGAGGCTAACGACAACCCTGAGTGGTCACAGGAAGCACAGTTTAGCCTGGCAGTTAGTGGCCGGCAGCCAGGGGGCTCAGGATTACCAGACCTCACCACACAAAGCGTGGCTGTAATGTCAGGCTATTGGTTATCTGGGTCAGCCATCTGTGGGGTCTGTTGCTTTTAAATGGTGCTCTTGAGCCTTTGGTTTCACCTTTCTGGTTCACCAGGAAAAGAAAAGAGTGGGAGAAAATTTAATACCTTAAAAAAAAGGCATATCCTTTATTGTTGGATCCTTACCAAAACTGATACAGGGCAGACTCCCACTAAAATCCAAGGCAGAGAGTATTCCTTCTGGTTGCAGACTGTCGAAAAAATGATATCTACCTTTTCCCCATTGTCTTTCCCTCTGAACACATTTCCCAAATGTGCCGTGTGTGTGACGGGCACATAAACTGGGTAAAAAGCAGCAGTTTAGCAAAAAAAGGAAAAGGAAAAAGAAAATTTCAATGATTTTGGTGCATATTGGTTCCTTTTCAAGTGAATAGGGCTAGTTCACTGTTTACATATGAAATAAAATCTTGGTCCTTGTTGCTAAACTGTGCATTAATATAAACCTTTCTAAGGACAGAGATCCTTTTCTTTACCATTAAGGCCTTCTTAAGAGTCAAGCCAGCAAACAATGCTCAGGGACAGCTTGATACTTAGAATGAGGAGATCTTTCCCTGGTGAGTCTCCTTGGGCTGGATTTTCATAGCTGTGATGGCCTACACTCCACCTCTATTTCCCTAACAGCCTTCTTCTCCGAAATAAAAGGAAGACATGTCACTCATGTTTTCTTACACCCTAAAAGTGCTACTCAGTAAGATTTATTTGAGGTTTGTTTAGACTCGATGCTGTTCCCATGCATGTGCTATTTTCTGTCCCAAATCCTTATAGCAGGGACCCTGCCTCCCATTCTGAAACTTTATTTATTTCTGTTACTGTTATTCCAGATGTATGTGCCAATCAGTTTAGCTCCTGCCAATTCTTGTTTATTAATAATGCTAACGAAAGAATTGAAATTCTACCAGATTTCAATCTCTTTTTCATGCCTCAATAATGAGTCCTGAAAAAGGATGAATTCTGATATTGTCTCAACAACTCAAAGGACTAGGTACAATCAGAAATTTGACTGGCTTTTGCCTACCTTCTACAAACTCAGGAGGGATATCTGTACTGCTAACTGCCACTGTATATGTGCAGGTAATTTGCATTTTCATTGTTCTTTATTTTATGTTATTAGTTATTCATGAGATGAATATCGCATTCAACAACTAATCTATAAAGCCTTTGCTTTAAATAACAATGTGCTGTTTTTGTTGTAGGAGGTGGAATGGAGAATGGACGTCCCATTTAGAGATCTTGTACAAAGAATTGAAAAATGAATGACATGTACGCTCTTCCTTGCCATATGTAAAATCAGGATCTCAAAGAGAGTAGCATTAGAGTTGGAAAAAAACCCAGACTGTACTGCATAGGTTTATACATATAAGGGCCATATTAGCCAGCTGGACCTACTGAGAAAGGTCTCTCACCAGCAAGCCAAAGGGAAGAGAAGGTCAAGTTTAACCATACTATGTAATGAACCTGTAAATGACTAATTATTTCTGTTCCAATTTGCATATGAGGCAAAAATCAACACAGAAAGCATCTGAACCCGTTTTTATTTTCAGTTGGATATAGTCCAAGTTTCATACACATCGGTTTCTACTTTTCCCAATAAAGGCTAATGTCTATATTAACACAAAATGAAAAGAAAAAATGCAAAGATTCTACTCCCTTTCTTGGTTTCAGGGAAGAGTACATTAATTCAGGAAAAAAGAAAAGAAATTCAAATTTGCATGTGAAGACCCAGCTGTGTGTGTGTTGAGGGGGATGTGGATTCTGTAAATGTGTGTATATACTATGGTTGCACATTTAGCTTTGTGTTCTTACCTATTTAAAAATGAATGTCGGATGCAGACAACCCCTAGATGAGTTAGTCTTCAAGGCAGAGTGATGGTTTCATTTACCAAGAGGGGAGCAAGCATAGGGCCTTTACTATACTCAAAGGATTTCTCTGCAATTCCATTGTGGTTATCTAGGGAGGGGTTGTGTCACCTTGGAGGCAGTGAATTGCTAGGTCTTGACTTGCTTAGGAAGGAGGTAACTATCTCCCCCAGGGAATGAAGAAAAAACTTCATAAGAGGAACTCCATTTTTTTTTCAGTCACATGACTTTGAAACTCACAAATTCTGATAGAAAGACACTGGTAGCATCAATAATATAACCTAATATAATGGACAAACTGGAGAAAAATCACAATCTAAGATTTAAGGTACTTGAAGAAAAGGAATACATTTTTTTCTTGCTTGCATATTCCCCAGTAGCTGAAATTTGGTGTCTAAAAAAATGATAACAACAATAATAGCTAACATCTATGGCATTTCCTATGTGTCAGGCATGATTATAAGCACCTCTCAGGTTTTAATTCCTGTTATCCTCAATAAAATCCTGTTAGTGAGCTATTATCATTGTCCCCATTTTACAGATGAGGAGACTGAAATACAGAGAGTTTATGAAACTTGACCAAGGTCACACAGCTAATAAATGGCAGAATGGGATTCACATTCAAGAGAACTGGCTCCAAAGCTCAGCCTTGTAACTTCTGTGTTAAACCGCCTCTCATTGTACAGCATAAAAATTGCTGAACAGAGCTGCTGAATTTTATGAAGAGCTATGTTCTGTTATGTCATACTGGAAATATAAACTCATTGCAAAACTGAAAACTTAAACTGAAACTCTAAAAACAACAAAAAATTATACCCCGGCACTCTGGAGTTTATGGTGATTATATACATATAATATATACATATACATAATTCTACGATGGCTATAGTACAACAATTAGTTTTAAATGACTGATGTTCCCTGAGAAAATTAAATTCTTTAAAACTTTAGAATCTATTTGGCCAATAAATCATTTGGTAACACTTTCAGATATTTATCAATTGAAAATATACAACCAGTCAAGAAAAAGAGTTGTGAAAATGTATTTCTTTGGATTACCCTTTGTGCTTTCTTTCTGTATCCACCTCTGCTGTCCTCCCACATCTAGCTGGTCAGCATTTTCTGGATAGCACCGTTTTTCTTTTATCTCTCCACTCCAGGAAACTTACATCTCATGGGTCCTATTCTGATTTTTGTAGATGATGTTTTAGCTCTGAACCCTTTGTTTAAATGAGATTTCATTAGATGCCCCAAATCTCAAATACATAAACAGAAGCATAAAGGACCATGAGTTTTTTTTTTTTTTTCTGGGAGCTCTACACCATTTGCCCTCAGAGTGTCTACAGCACTGCACAGATCATAAGCCATAGCTTAGTTCCAAATTTAATGTTCAATTTTGTGGTGGAGACTTGATCATGGCATGTCTGTGGGTACTTGAAGCATCTCTCAAGGAATAGCCTGCACACAAAAGTCACCTTGCTGGACTCCAAGCCATAATGCTCCCCCCACCTTCAACCTATTCTACTGGACTCCCAGGAATGCCCTTTGTTTTTACCTTCCAAAGTTACCAAAAGAGGACAGTGAGTGATTTTCCCCAGAAGAGTGTCTTTCTTTTCTTTCTCCTCATTTCTCTGAGCTTGGACCCTTAGCTTCCTTTCTGGTTCACCCGCTGCTCCTCTAGCTGTTTGAGCTCAGCCTTGTGACAAACTACCCAAAACCTGGCTGTCAGGTTTCCTCTCACAACAAGCCTACTCTCCCTAATGCCCTACTGAGCTCAAAGGCCCATCATAGGGCTTGCAGGCAAGGAACAAACCAGAGGGGCCCTGCCCAGAAGCAATATGAGAAGAAAATTCATCAGAAGGAGAATTAATTCACTTTGCTTTAGAACATATCTTTTGGTAAATCATTGATGCTACCTGAATATTTCAAAAGTTCAAAACAACTCCTCAATTAAGTACTTTAGCTTAAAAAAAAGAAAATGATGCATGTTAGGTATGTTCACTGTAGGGAAAAAGAAGTAGAAAATACAGACAAAGAAAAAGAATTGAACAATAATCCCTCCAGAAATATTCCCATGGATACATGCTTACAAAGTGGGATTAGAGTATTTTACAGATTTCAATTTTATTGCAATTACTTTCAATATCTATCATATATATCTCTAAAGCATCATTTGCAGAATTTCTAGGAATTTTCTTTTTCCTAAACAAATTCCCTATTGGTAAGCTTTTACATTGCTTCCTGGTTGTCTCTACCTGAAGCAACACTGCACTGACTGGACAATGAGCAGAGCAGTGGAGATGGAGAGCTTTAGGTTCAGATGCGGGTCCAAATTCTATATAACTGTGGAACTTGGACATTTCAAAATATTTTATAAAGTCCTCCCATGCCTCATATTTCAGTCTGTTTCAGGGGAAGTCATTGTAAGAACATACCGCATCAGATTGTTCTGGGACTTAAGCAAGAAAATATATGAAAAATGCTGAACACTGTGCCTGGCTCACTTTGGCTCAATGAAAGTTGGCTTGATAAAATAACTTCTCAACTGTTTCCTTCTTTAGCAGATACTGCTTGAAAACAATTCAAAGGGTCGCAGGGTCCAAATATTCTTGGGAATTTTATCCACATTGCTATTTGTCTTCCAGTATCTTCTCCCATTAGTGAGGAAGAGTAGAAGTGAGACATTCTCTCCCACTTTGGGATGTGTGTAGTCCTTTTTTATGAAAGGCAGCATGGAAGAATGGAAAACACACTGAACTTGGACAAAGAGTTTTGAGGTTTCCTTCCAGCTTTGTTACTTATTCAGTAACTATGTGTTCTTGAACTCTCAGTTCTCTGACCCTTAACTTCCTCATCTCTTAAGAAATGGGAGGTAGGAAGACAGTTAGCTGTATTTACCCTAAAATGTCATATGGAGGAGTAAATAAAATAAGTCATGCAAGTACTGTAATTACTCTACACTGCCTACCACTTGGGAGGTACTTTTAGTCATCTGGGATATGGTTCTACCCCAACGATCTCTAGAAATAGACTTCAATTCGATGTAACATTTATTGAACATATATTATGTGTCAGATACTGAACAAAACACTGAAACTAGAAACAAAATCAACAATGGAAATTGGCTCATTTTAAATGTAGCTGAGTTGCCAAACATAGTGGCTCACTCCTGTAACCCCAGCACTTTGGGAGGCAAAGGTAGGAGGATTGCTTGAGTCTAAGAGTCTGAGATCAGCCTAGGAACATAGTGAGGCCTCATCTCTATAAAAAAAAGAAAAAAAAAATTAGACGAGCATAGTAGCCTGTAGTCCCAGTTACTCAGGAGATTGAGGATCCCTTGAGTCCAGGAGGTCAAGGCTGCAGTGAGCTGGGATTGTGCCACTGCACTCCACTCAGGCTACAGAGTGATAAATAAAAATAAAAATGTAGCTGAGAGGGTAAGGAAAAGCACAGATATTCAATATAATCTAAGTAAAATAAAGACACATTTAAAACCTGTATTTTATACTTTTAAGTACCATTGACACTTTTCTTCCAAGTTGCCAAACTTTCAACCCAAAGTTATTATGCAGGCAAGAAACAGAGAGATGAGAAGACCTTCCTGACCAATCACATCACAAAGCAGGGGGGCAAAAACAAAAGAAGTAAATAGTAGAGTCTTTGCCTGTTTTTTTATCTCAGAAAGTATGCCTCTGAGCTCTCCACATCTACACACTAGACACTGGTAGCTGCCTGTGTCTAGTTTCTGGGGTGCTATGGGCAGATTGAAGGACCAATGTCAAAACAGGGCATATCCGGGCCCTGAAAGACACATCTCCTTCCCCTACAGTCAGAAGAGACATGCCTCACCCACCAACTCCTTCCTTATTCTTATTCTCAGTCTTTACAAGCTCCTTTTCTGTCTTAATCAGCACTGATCTGCTTTTAGCTGACAATAATAGGAATAAAGAACAGCATAGATTTTGGCGCATGTGTGCTTTTTTATTTTTTCTTAATCTTCTGTCCAAAAAAGAAAAAGGAAAAAAAAAAAGTGTTCTCTTTTTTACAGGCTTCTATTGTTTTAGAAATGAAAGAAATTAAGGCAGGAAGAACTGTGACCATAACGGAGTACATCTCCTTGAAGCAAAGCTGCGTATTTCTTTATCGGCAGGACCCATCTTAATTTACAGTAGACATTGCTGGTCCTGCATTTTATGTTGAAATAATGAAAATGCTTCTTTATGAAACCTGTAATGAAAAACATAAATAGTATATCCTTTAAAGATTAACACTGACTAATTCCACTGATGCTGAGTAACATGTGCTGAAGAGATGGATTATCTATGAAACATAATTTTACCAAGCACTGCTATGTAATTTGTTAAGCATTTAGTAATAAGTATGTCTAATAAAATACAAAAAAAATTTAGAAAATGAACCATAATTTTAATATAATTTTAATTAATGGGAGTGCAATTGCAGTGGTTTAAATTACATTCCCAGTGGTAAGAAGCCTTTCAAACCTAATTTGTAAGCCAAGATGGTGGCTCTAATGACTGGCAGCAAAGTTTCTTCAACAGATTTCATGGGGCATGATCCAAAGATAATAGGTTCTCAGCCCAATGACAATCCAATTACAATGCCAATCAAAGCCAACTTCATGCACTCTAATTATCAGATTTAGCTGTCAGCTCAAATACAAACATAACACTTTTATTTAAATAAAAATTTAATTTAGGAAAAAAAAAAGACGACTTCATGTGTGATTTATTGAGACTGCCAGAGCAATCTAACTTATTTCTCTGGTAATATAATAAAATCAGTCTTGTATTAAAAAAAAAAAAAGTGAAAACTTTTCCCCCCACCCATTATCCTGTATCTGCTATGCTATATTATTTAGGAGTTAATTTAAGCAAAAAAGCATAACTTAACATGGCAGCAGATATTTGCCAACTAGAAGTAGGTTAAATAGAGTAGCAAGGTTTCAATGAGACAAAATTCCAAGTGAATAAATGACAAAACCTAATTAGTTTTTACCAGTCATCAGGAGAAATTGTGTTTTAACTAAAATCCATTTACATAGGCCTGAAGCTGAGGACACTGGCTCTCTCTTGTCTCTGCATTAATCCACAGTAGAAACATAAACAGTGTACAACAAAAGGTAAGGCCAAGAAAGTGATTTTAAGATATAAGATATTCACATCTCAAATAGCACATTTAGAGCATGACCAACAAGTAGGGAAAGCTCCCCACCACAGCCCCAACACTGACTCTAGGTTTTTGCTGAAGATTTCTCCCCAGAATCTAGAGTGAAAAGATTCCCTTCAAGCAGTGCTGCCCAATAGAAATGCTGAGTGAGCCTGAAATGCGAGCCACATATGTAATTTCAAATTTTCCAGCCTCCACATTAAAAAAAAAATAGTGAGAAGAAGCAAACTACTCATTTTAATATCTTACCTAATTCAATAGATCAAAAATATTACCATTTCAACATGTAATCAGCATTTTTTAAAATTATTAATGAAAAATTTTATGTTCTCTTTCTTGCAAGAAGGCTTCAAAATCGAGGTGTGTGTTATACTTCCAGCACACTGACTCAATTCACCACATTTTATGTGTACAATAGGCACACATGTCAGGTGACTACTGGCCTGGGAAAAGCAGTCTTACAGGCTGGTCCAAAATGAAGGTAAAGAAGCAATTGCCTTTAAGGTTTAGTTGTAGTGACTTTAAAGACCACCTACTCTCAGGGGGAAAAATATTTACTGGTTTTCCAAAGAACATAAAATCTCCTCTATTTTTATTTCTTATGATTGCATGGATATAGCATACACACACACACACACACACACACACACACACACACACACACACACACATATTAGGGAGAGAGGGCTTAGGGAAGATTTTTCTCTTCTATAATATATCTAGTGAACATGTAATATAAAGATAAACAATTCTTTTACAATATAGATTTGTATAAAATTAACGGCATGTCTGCTGATCCTTGAAAGGCGGGCAGTAGTGTCAAGGGCAGAGGACCAAGGACGAGTTTTGCCTCTAGTAGCTCTAAGTCCCTGATTGCAGATGGCAGTCTCTCAAAACCTTCCTCTGTGATTTCCTTTGCTCAATTGGGGGTGCTCTGGAAGCTCATGCTCGGGGACACATTTACCCATTTTGATGCTTTCCAGGCCTCTTGTGGCTTCCCGTCCTCAGCCCCTGAGGCCAACACAGTATCCTGAATAGCTCTCCCACACTTCCTAAATTCTTCTCCAGTTTTAGTGACACTTAAAATTTCTAAACCTACCACACAGTGCTAGACAAAAATCACAAGGGGGTTAAAACAAAGAGTTAATTTGTTTCATCTTATATACTTGGAGTTTGGAGTCACTTGAATTGAACATGCAAATAGATGCAAACATATGCAAATCGGGGTTTCTCCAGATAAAATGAATGGGGGAAAAGCCTTATAGATAGTATTACTAATATGCAGGGATTCTGCGATGTTTAAAAGGAAATTATTTCCTTCCTCTAATTTCAAATATGACTTGCTTTCTCAGTCCTCTTGAATGAAACCAAAAGTTACCAGACTTTAACGAAAAATAATTTTTAAAAAGACTAAGCCAAATATTAGACAGATTTGAGATCATGCTATAGGTAAGCTTTAGTCATTATATCCTAAATGCAACTCTCTCAAGAAACTAAACATTTCCATACTCAGGGACAATGGCGTGCTCCAAATAAATCTTGGCTTTAGGTCTGACAATAACATAATTAAAAGTGCTTCTAAGAACAGAAAGAGTAGCCAGGCTCGGTGGCTCAGCCTGTAATACCAGCATTTTGGGAGGTTGAGGTGAGTGGATTGCCTGAGCCCGCGGGTTTGAGACCCGCCTGGGCAACTTGGCGAGACCTCATCTCTACAATAAATCAAAAATTAGCCAGGCGTGGTAGCGCGTGCCTGTAATTCCAGCTACTTGGAAGGCTGAAGGCGGAAGGATCGCTGGACTCCAGCAGGTCAAGGCTGCGGTGGCTGGGAGTGGCCACTGCACTCCAGTCTGGATGACAGAGTGAGACTCCAACTCAAAAAAAAAAAAAGAACAGAAAGAGTAATAATATATGGCAGAAATGTGAAGGTGATAGATAGCAGAATACACAGAGCTATTGGTTATTATTTTTAATAACAGTAACATATATTATGATACTTTTGCATTTATTATTTAACTCTGGACGTAAATGCCTTCTTCCAGAATCAATCCATAGCCTTGTGGTGATTGATTTTGTTCTTACAGCAGTGTCATATGGTAGTGTAACTAGTATTCTCACCTCCTATTTAGATAGGACTTCTTGAGTCCTAGCTCCTGACCCAATGACTTTCTTCATCTTAAACCAGGTCTCACTGCTTCCTGGATAGACCAACTGAACCTGAATAGATCAAAGATATTTCATCTTCAGCAAGTTCAAATCAAGCCCATTCCTCCCCCCATAAAAACTGTTCTTCATGACTGCCTTATCTCAGTTCAAAGCACCATCATCTCTCTAATTGGGCAAGCAGAAACATCAAGTCATACAAACCTCTTCTCTTTCCTCAGACAGGCACCAGCATATGTATGCAGATGACCTTGGAAAAAATCAGACTCCCCCATCCTTCACGGTAACAGAAACAATCGCCACTGGGGAGGATGTCTGGAACTCACAGCTTCCCACTTATAACCTAAGATTCATCTTCCCCCTCAAGAGTTCATGCTAAGTTCTGTTACCAAGGCTGTGCAGAGTGGCCCCATTTCATGTTTTAGCTCAAGTATATAAACACAACTTTTTTCTTCAATTCCCCCAAGCCTAGTTCAGACAAAATAGAAAACAGGGCTTCACTAAGCAAAGATAATAGAAAAGTAGTAAATACAAAAAAAATAACAAGATACTAGATAGTCTAATACACAACTCAGTTATCTTTAACTTGAAGCATTCTAGGAGTAGGTGGTCTTCCCCTGCCCTTGAAGGATGTACAGCAAGTTTCCGGCACCATTTCCTCCCATAAAAGGTTGGCCTGAAAGAGGAGATCAGAGTAAGACTAGCCTTCTTACAGCCTATCTGAGACCCTTCTTATACGTTTCATTTCCCTGCATGAGAACCTCAATTTCCCAGATATCTGTTAGAAAGACTGCCCCAGCCCCTAACACACACAGAGGACTAGGATTACTCTACGACCTTAAGAGAATACAACAATCAAAATCCAACTCCATGAATATAAGGCACATGAAATATACACGTGTGGCAGGAGGTCTTTTATTCATTCAAGTCCAGTGTTTTCAAAATGTCCCTCTAGTCTATCCTATTCTCTCTAACAGGTACTCCAAAGGCCAGTCACTTATGTTTCCTTTTATAATAAAGTCTATGGGTTGTTTAAATGAAAAAACGTAATTCATGTTCATTTAAGATGTCTACAAAATAGTCGTAAATATAAAGACAAAAAAAAAAGTCATCCATAATCCTCAGATCTCCACCATCTTTTATCTGAATGCATGCAGTGTCCCAACTTATTGCCCCCGATTCTTGCCTTTCTCCGCTACAATGCAGGCACACTATTTCCCTTGCATTCCATTCACTTCATGTGAATTAAGCATAATTTAATTCAGCACCAACTTTTACCAACTAGGTCTGAAGTGTCAGGCGTGGTGGAGCACTGCTAAAAAAGATCCAGATCCTGTCTTCATGGATATCACAGTCATTTTACTACCCTGCTTGAAAACCTGCGGCTTCCCCACTGCCTTTTGAATATACTCCAATATATATTCAAATACTTTAGGACAATACCCTAGCCCCTTTCAACAGACATTACTGAATAGATTGTCCACACCACCGTGCCCTCATGCACCCATGCATCCTGTGTTCCAGCCATAGTGCACCCACCACAATTCTTCCTGGCAGGCCTCTTCTTTTGCAAACATTATTTTCTCTACTTTGAGCTCCACCTTCCACACACATACACACACACAAACACCACCACCATACCACCACCCTAGGAAGACAGTGAACATTCAAGAAACAAAGGTTAAATAAAATAAATAAATTACATTGTACTGCATTCTTCTGGGATCAAGAGATTTAAATGTGTTCCAAGCACTTAAAAATTTAAGAATACCTTTTGTTCAGGATAGGGTAAGACTGGGGCATTTTTAAAAAAATTTATAGTCACAAAGACTCTTTTAATACCATGTACGACAAAAGGTAATGTGCCTATGCCTACTGGAGACTACAAGGTGGAAGAGAGATCCTGGTCTCTTGTTTAGTTGGAAGCCCAAGTTCCACAAATTCTGTCAATATATCTGCCTAGGAAAGGTAGGATTTCAGAAGCTTCTGACATAAATATGTATATTAGACGATGGTACCTGGAGACAATTTCAAGTATAAATGGGAGTCATGTGAAAAAGTTAAGAAATACAAGAGTTGTTTTTGGTTCAACAGGCAAAGATACTCATAAAAAAAGAGGAGAGAGTGGAGCAGGAAAGACCTTGAAGAATGTTCAAAAGAAGGCTGCCATTTTAAGATTCTTTGCAACTCAATAGGAACATCTTAGATGTAGTACTAGAAAAAGAAAGGGTTTTTGTTTGTTTGCTTTTGTTTTTTGAATTGGATTCTCATTCTGTCGCCCAGACTGGAGTGCAGTGGCCGCTCCCAGCCACCGCAGCCTCAACCTGCTGGGCTCCGGTGATCCTTCCGCCTCAGCCTTCCGAGTAGCTGGAACTACAGGTGTGCGCTACCAGCCCGGCTAATTTTTTGATTTATTGTAGAGATGAGGTCTCACTGCCCAGGCGGGTCTCGAACCCGCGGGCTCAGGCAATCCACTCACCTCAGCCTCCCAAAGGTGCGGGATTACAGGCTGAGCCACCTAAAAAGAAAGGTTTTTATTAACTAAATTAATGCAGAATTGTATTAAACTAATCCAACCTTTTAGCCATGTCTTATGTTTTGCCCTGACAGTTTGTGAGAGTTCATCTTCTCCTCACTGTTCATTCTGCACCTTTAGAGTCTCTTTGGGCAGCTGACCAGTCATTTCTTCTTCCAGCTGGCTCTTTGTCTC
The DNA here is from genome assembly GCF_000164805.1 of Carlito syrichta. Classification (NCBI taxonomy): domain Eukaryota; kingdom Metazoa; phylum Chordata; class Mammalia; order Primates; family Tarsiidae; genus Carlito; species Carlito syrichta. The sequence goes on from NW_007246977.1 coordinate 433,620, forward strand.
CTAGCCCTGGTTTGACAATGCTAATATTCACTACTTGGGATTCTGATCTACCTACTTGGTGTTGGAGATCCGTGACTTACTCTACTTCATGGGATAGGTAGGAAGCTGTCAGTCAGAATTCTTAAGGACAACCCCACCCCCTCCAGTAGAAGATTTCAAGGAAATGTCTGAAAATCTAACTCCTAAAATGAAGCACAAGAGAATAAGAGCAGATCTATCATGTCAGTATTTTCAAAAGCAGGCTTTATGAAGGGAATATTAAATTGGATGTACAACATCACTGATTATTATGTGTTCTGTATATTTTATGAAGAATGAAGTCTTTACTCCTACTGAAAAGGAGATCCCATTAACTTCTTTATCACTATATTCTATCTCATCCCTTTGTCTCTCTCCTCCAGCACCTCACACTGTATGATAGCCCCTCAATCCTCATCTTCATCTACAAATAAGAATAAAGCCACCAGATTCTTTAAAATAAGCCCATGAACCAGCCAAACCTGCCCTTTTACAAACCCATCTCTTTTTATTTCTCTTCACTAAAAATTTAGTGAAGAGTAGTTTATAACAGTTTGCTCACCATACTTACCATATACCTAAAATTTCCTTCCTGCTCTCCTCCAAATTTTTATGGAATACAGAATCATTGTCACTTTTTCTAAGGGATAGAACCATATTTCTAGCTGCTTACCAAAGAGTTTCAAATTAACTATCCTCTGACAGTCAGTATATTAGATAATAGTCAATTTATTAAATAATAATAGTCTTATCTATCTCTTTTTAATTATAAGTATGATAGTAATACCTTCACCTTATGGACGACACCATTTGTTTCCAAGGTGGCTAATATATATTACTACATTAACAACATCTAGACTCTGGGATCAGCATTAGTTCTACTCCTACTGTGTCTACCATGAGTCCTTTGAAACTGTGGGTTGGCAGATGTAAGCCCTCTCCTGACTTATGTCATCTATGTCTCTGGACAGCATATATAAATGATTTCTGAATGGTGTGTCAGTTTTCCAGGAAGTGGCAGTCTCTTGTATCTGAACTAGTTCTTGCTAACCCTTTCCCTTGGAGGGTCAAACCATATAGCCTATGTGTATGGCTACTGACTACTCCACATTGATTCCTTGAGACTCCAAGCTTCTTGCCTTCCAGGTATTCGGTACATATTGACTGCCATGACCGGATTCATTTTAATTCCATATTTGACCCATTCATGGCAGCCTTAGACCCCAGTTAATTCTACCAGCTCCTTGTCCAACACAGCCTAGGTTCTCCCCTTCCTGCAGGCCTTATTTTGATGCTGAGGACCAGGAATACTCTCAACTCTTTTTCTCTCCTGAGAAAAACCCCACCTGAATTATGCTATGTACAATCTCATCAAATTTTCTTTCCCAAACAAATTTTTCTACTGTCCTTGTTTCTGCTATGAGAAGCGGCTCAAACTGGCATCAACTTCCCATTTATCTCTCTCCATATATCCAAACTGTTTGTAAATTTACAGACTCTATCATCACATATATCCATCCTCTTTTTTTATTTTCATTTTACCTAGCGAAAATGAGGCCCTCATTACCTTCTAGGCTATTGCTAGAGACCCTTTCTGGAAGTACTCCCCCCCCGACACACAAACTTTTTCCTGTTCCACTATCAACCTTTCTACAATATAACTCCCATCACATCTCTCCAATATTCAGTAATGCTCTATCCATACAGTGCTGCCCAGTGGGGTTTACTTTACCATCTCTGTGTCGTTGCTTAAGCTATTGTCTCTGCTTAGATTATCTTTTCCTTATCTCCATGAACAAAAATTCTACCCACCCCTCAAAGTCCTTTTCATGAAACCTCTGCAGATTTTCCTGAACCAAACGGGTTCCTCCCTCTTTTGAATCCTTATAATATCAGGTATATCTCTCTCCTGTGGCTCTTATAATTCCACTTGCATCCTATCTTTTTATATCCTTGTTTAATCCATCCTGAAGGATTTTAAGCTCTCTTAGGACAGGTGTAATAGGCAAAATTATAAGTTGGACCCCCATGATTCCTGGCCCCTAGTGTACACACACCTTCTACAAGTTATTCAAGCATAGTCTAAGTACTACTGTGAAAAGATTTTGCAAATGGAATTAAGGTCCCAAATCAATTGACATTAAGATAGGAAGATTAATTAGGGCCTAACCTAATTATAAGAGCCCTTTAAAAGCAAAAATGTGTCTTCAGAAGAAAGGGAAACCAGACGATTAAGGGACAAGGGAGAATTAATGCATGCAAAGTTCTCTGAGCTGGTATGAAGATGGAGGATGCCACAGGACAAGGAATGCAGGCAGCTTCAAGGAACTCTAACAGGAAAGCCAGCTAGAAAATGGGGGCCTCTGTCTTACAACCCCAAAGAAGTAAATTCTTCCAAGAATGATTTTGGAAGTGAATTTTTTTCTTAAAGTCTCCAGATAAGGACATCACCCAACTGACACTTGGATGTTATCCTTGTTAATCGCTGAGCAGAGAGCACAGCCACATTGTGCTGGATTTTTATCTATAGAATCATGAGCTAATACATGGGTATTGTTTTAAGCTGCTAAATTTGCAGTAATCTGTTAAACAGCAATTAAAACTAACACACCAGGTATATCTTATTTATGTCAGTATACTGAGCAATGCCAAGTTGAATGCCTTGAACCCAGTAGTGTATCAATTAATATTTCAGTTCCAATTCCATACAAAAATTTTGTATATAATCTCAGCAAGAACAAAGGAACAAAACAAAAGACAAGTAAACTGAAGTCTCTAAGTCTATAGTTGGAGAAAACATTGAAAATTCTTAACTTACTAACTCTGATAAGAACTCATGCTAGCACACCTTGAAATTCCTAATAATTTGTATTAAAAGGCTTTCTTACTCACTTGTTAAAACTGATATCACAATTTTACAAAAATGTTTTGTCTGGTTATAATTTAAAAAGAAATTCTTGAGTATAAACCCAAGAACAAACTCAGTTCTGAAAGCCTGTTTTTCTGTTTGCTTTGTTTTTTAAAAAACCTTATTTCAAGGAATACACAATTGTAGTCATTTGCTGCAACCCCTCTCATGGTGATATAATTGAACTGGCATCTAGTTCTATACCTGTGGTTACAGCAAAGGTCTTTGCCATCTACATTTCCAAACCCAAAGTTTTGGCTCTTAAACACAATTACTAATTCCTACTTTAAGTACTGCCATCCCTTTCCAGTTAATTTCTTGAAATGTTTTTTTTCTTTTCCTGGTCTCCAATGTGACCAAACTTGAACACTGCTGACATTGAAACACCATATTAGTTCCCTTTTTCTTCATAGCAGATGCTAAGTCTAAGTCTCCTCACTCACACCTGCCATCAAGAGTATGTGGGGAAGAAACCAGCTGCCTGGAAGACACAGCCAAGTGCCCAAAGAGCTCTGAGGACCTGATGAGTTGTGATAACACACTAAAATTCAGTAGCCAAACAAACACTGGTCACTCAGAGATTTTGTCATATTCTAATGAAAGGTGACAAACAAAAGGCCTTGAAAAGTATAGCAGGAACCACATTGGAATTATCCAAAGGGAATCCCTAACTCCCCCATCAGTCTATATGCACTGGTAATTGTTTTCAATAAAACTATGGAAAGATTTGTGGGCAGCTAACATGTACGTTGGACCACCCATAACTTTTGCCTTGGTATAGTCAGACTATTATTTACCCAATAAACTATAACTGCAGAGAAGGCCCAATAATTCAGCATCTGAAAAGGATTTGCTGCGGAGGAAGTTATTATAGTCCATCAGATCAAAAACTCACTTTTAAAGAAGTGTCCAAATAGAGGTGGACACAATGGGCTCAAATCATTACAGACTATTTTGTCAAATAATACACATTTTCAAAATAACTGTAGCACCAATCATATACCTCACTGTGTACTTACTTATCCCACACATAGAAGGGACTCTGGCTTTTTTTTTTAAATGAGAAGAGAGAAAATAAAAGAAAAAAAAAAAGGACATAGACACCATTTCAAAATAGGAAAATTGTATTACAAATGTAGAGAAGTGCAACAATCTAAAAGGTAGAGACAGGCATTTTCTTTCTAATTCACATTATGTAGGATGTTTTTATATTATTTATTTCCTTATCCCCAAGTCCCGTCAGCTGAAAAGACACTGTCAACCTTCACTCTAAATATTCTGCATGTTGTCTGTTTGTGTTATCTTAAAAGGTCTGAACAAAGAAGTTACCATATTGCAGGCAATTTAGAAAACCACCAAAGTTACAATAGATGGTGAATATCTTTGCCTCTTTCCATTTTGCTCCACAGAAAGAAATCAAGGCATCCCTCTTTGATGTCTGTTTTGTTTTGTTTTTGTAATCACTTGTGCACATGGTGTGTACACGCAGAATGACAGAGGCTCAGGTTCATGAGACTAATGATAAAATGAAAAGGCTCCACATTCTCCATGTTAAAAGGCTTGATTAGAATAAATACCTCAAATTTCACACACAGATGTAAATAGCTGAGATTATCAAAAGTAAATAGCTGAGACTTATCAAAAGTTTATTTGTATCTGTTAATGCTTTCAATGTGGGGGTAGGGGAGTATGCACTGAACATAAAATCACCACTCTACAATCACTAAGTGAGATCTGGAAATGCTTGTACGATGATGGTTTTGTTTGTTTCTCCCCCACTAAGAGGTAGGGGTGTGTGTGTGTGTGTGTGTGTGTGTGTGTGTGTGTGTGTGTGTGTGTGTGTTTTCTCTTTTCTCTTCCTCTCTCCCTACTTCCTTCTCCCCTTCCTCCCCCTCTCTCTGTTCTGTCTCTTCCTCCTCTTCCTCTCAGACATACAGAAAAAAAATCAGAAAAATTATAATGCTTTAGTTTCTTTTGACTTGAGAAACTGAAGAGCCATCTCATAATTTGCCTTCTTCTTCTCATCCACTTTAGTATTTTAACAGGAAATTCTTCAAATATTAAATATGTGCTTATTATTTTTCAGAATAGCTTAAAAACCAGAACCTGCACTTTCACTCTTTCTTTCCCCTGATCAGTGTTTTGGGGTTTTTTTTTTTCCCTTGCCTAGAAATGATCTCTTCAAAAAGTCAGCAAAATATTTTGGCTTTCTTCAGCAGCACTTCGGGCTTCTCTGTTACAAATTGTATACACATTTTCCAGACAGGGGAATTTGAAGGGTTTAAATTATTTTTTAAATGATGTCTGTATTCTAGCAGATTCACATTTGCAGGAGGAAGATGGAGGAATGGAAAGCTACTACAGAACATAATATGTCTGGAATCAGGGGACTATTGAGCTCTATGCAAATCTGGGAAGGAAAAATATCTTCTTCATACATTATCTACAGCAAGGATTTTGAGTTTCCCAGACTGATGAAACAAATGCTCTCGATGGATGTAGTCTGTCATTCATATTGAGCTCACATATTTTACTTCCTGAAACCAAACAAATACTGATAAACTACTTCAGTGAGCCTTTAATCAAAATTTCGGCAATACACAGTTGGCGACAGAAAGATCAGTCTGTGGAGCCTGAAACCCTTTCATCATCAAATATACAGAAATAATAATTATATTTATCTGTTTGGTTCAGGCTGCACACCAGGATTTACCCTTGCCCTAAGGACATAGAAATCATCAGGCATTGTCATCTCTAAAGAAAAAAAAAATTCCTTAATAACTTAGAGGTTAAACGGTTCTCAATAGTTGCGGGGGCTGAGGAAAAAGAAATAAAAATAATACATTACTTTTAGCATTTTTCCCTGTAATGCTATAATAAACTGTGTTATGTGTTAACCAATTAGCACTTCTGATAATAACCTCTGAAAGTACCAGTGAGCATCTAGCCTGCCCAATAAAAAAAACCATAGAGGGGAGAAAGAGTTTGTCCCATAATTCTGATTTCCAGTCTGTTAGGAGGTGTGTGTCTGTATAAACCTATTTTAATTCAACATAGTCTAAAAATCATTTGAAATGTTAGATAAAATGAACAGGAGAGTTGAGTTTTTTAAAAGTTCGATAGAAATAATGTACCTTAATTTGGATTTCCCCAAGGCAAAAACTGAAACAAGGGCTTGGTGAACTGAGGCTATATGAATAGAATCCCAGGAAGCCCTAGTGAAGGAGCAGGGAGAGTGAGTTGAGAAAGGAGGGAAAGCAAGTAAGGAGGACTTTTGAGCGGGTTATCACTGTGGACACATGAGGCTTATTCCTTCGGGAGTCTCTCAGGAACCAGGTAGAAATGAACCTCAGAACCACTGCAGCATAGAAGACTATGGCACTTAGCCTCAGTCTCAGTCCACAAAGGAGAGTTACCCGGACCCTGGAAACTTTCAGCCCCGTATGTCAAGACTGCACCCGATTGAGGCTAAAACAAGCTAAAGCTTAAGAGAAATCCCTGAAGTAGAGAAGTTGAAAGAAGCTTGAGGTCAGAAGCCATCAGCCCGCGTGGAAATTGCCTACTATGGCTGAAAGGAGCAAATGAACAGGGGTGGGAGCACCAATTTCATCTTGCACTAGAATAACTTGAGAAGATTGCTTTATGTTCTTAAAAAGTATGTATAAGAGCATCACACATAGCAACAGTGCTGCATATTATTTAAGTGAAATTATCTTTGCTACACACACATATTCAGAGGAAGGTCTTTATTATCACCTTCCCATTTGCCTCAAGGTAAATACTATCGTTCTTCTCTGGTTTTCTCTTTCATGTCCTCTTGGTCACATTTTTCTTCTCACCTTTTCCCTCATCTCCACATTTTCTTTCTTCCTCCTCAATTATTTGTACCTTTCTACAACCTTCAAGAGTTGTGGAACAAGCCTTTCACTCAATTAAGACATAAAAAGTAGCTCCTGAACTGTCATCCAAACAATGCTGAGTCACTTGATTATTAGAATATTAGCTATTAAAATAGTAAGAAGACCTCTCTTACTTGTTAAATTGAATGCATTTTAAAAACATAAATTCAGATTCTGCTTTGGTCTATTTATGGGGGGAAGAGAAAAAGAGAGGAAGGAAGGGAGGAAGGAAAGAAGGAAGGGGGGGACAGAGGGCGGAGGGAGCAGGAAGGGAGAGGGGAAGGGAGGGAAGGCAAGAATCTGTGATTTTTGTTTGAAAACTTTCCTGGTTCAGTTAGGGTTTATTCTGTAAACCTATTCTTTGGGATATATTTGCCCATTTTGACACTCTCCCTGGTCAAACACTCACACCAACAACTTCATTATAATTACTGAATCTATGGGTCATTGGGGTCTCCCATTAGAACTTACTACAATGTCTACAGTCACCACATCTCTAAATTAAGAGGACACACACCTGCTTTAATTACAGGGCCCTTGAGAGATAACAAGATATAAGTAACATGACCAGATGAGAGTCAATTGCTGAAATTGTTTCCTGATAAAATGTGTTTAGCTCCAGAGGCTAAAGCTCACTAACTCTTTCCTATACAGCATCAAGGTGTCAACAGGAACACGGCTACTGAGAATAATTGAAATGCCTCTCTTCATTGAGAAACTGCCCATACAGTAAACAAAGCCTGCATGACATGGCAGTAGATGTTAGAGTCATTTCTGGCTTGTTCTGTCATCTGAAGAGCACCTGGACATAAGAAAGATGCAGTACAATATCCCAGTGTGAATATTATCCAACATTTATGTCTCCCTTCAGTGAACAAAACTTTACACACCAAACTACCATCCTGAGGTTTAGGCCTCAGTTTGTTTTGTTTGTTTTTATTTTTTGCATGTAATCTTAAAAAGACTAACAAAAATGTGTTTGATTCGCTTTCAATTTGCAGTCTTTTCTGAACAGATGAGAGGTTGAACAGAATGACATCATGCATGGACTGAGAACTGTAAGCAGAGCATCTGAGGCATTTCCCAACTTTTAGGGTGTATCATCTCATCCCAAGAATAATATTCTTACCATTTATCAGATCTTATTTTCACCAGTCTATTTCCCAGTAAGAGTCAGTATAGGACTCAGTTTAAAGCAAAAGGATTTATTTCATGATCACAGGGCCTGCTGTAGTTCCTAGAATATGTCCAGAGCGGCTCCCTGTGTAAAGTAATTCAGAGACACAGTTGTTTCCATCTTGGGTCCCTTCCACCACAACCAGAGACCTCCAGGATTGCCACAACAGAGGAGAAAAGCCTAGATGGTCATGTATGGACTCTTAAAAAGTATTGTCCACAGGTAAAACATATCTGCTCACAGCCTATTAGCCAAAATTAGCAACAAGGCACTGCTAGTTGGTGAAAATCTTGGATATAAGAAGAAGCACTTAGATATTCAGGAAGCAGTAAGTTTCTTTGCTACACTTCTCAATAATACAGTTGTTACACTCCCAGCAAACTAATAATCCTCAAATACTGGTTTTATTATGTTACTTCCTTAGTAAAATGCTTAATAAAATTTCCCAGGCACCTGGCCCTTTTATGTTACTTAATATTTAGTCATTTTTTCCCCAATGTTTAAGTTTTCAAAAGGCTATAATTTAGGACAATATTTTTGGGAGGGTAAAACTATGGTCACAATTAAGATTCTGGAGGATTGGTACAAGGACAGTGTTCTAGGGAGAAGATCATAAACTCAGGGAGGATGGGCCCACATCTGTCTTCTTCATCACTGATTCTCCAGAAATACCACATATTACAACATCAGGAAATGTATCTAAAATTTAATTGTACCTAATAATTTTTCCCATGGCCAGCTCTATGTCCTGAAGAAAGTCTAATTTCCTCCCCACTAGCAATGACTTTCTTATGGCTCTTCTTCCTCTTCTCTCCAGCCCTGCCTTTACATACATTTCATGTATTACTATGATGAGCACAATAAAACTCAAATTTGCAGTGTACAAGGGACTTCCCAAGTATTTTTCTTCTAGCCATCAACTCCTCTGTAAATTATACAAAGTAAGTATAATTATACCCATGTATAGATGGAGAAGGAGAATGTCAGAAACAAACATTTCAAACTTCTTTCTTCTGGGTTTTAGTTTAGGGTTCTTTGCACAGGACCATATTCATGATAATCCAGGTCTATATGTTTTCCTTCATGTCATGTGCCACCCCACTTTACTCCATTCTCCAGTACCCTTCATTGCAATGTTTCCTTTATACTCTCCCTCATAGACTAGTTCACATTTTTCCTCCTCCAGAATATAGTTCCTCCTCCTAATTCCATTTGGATGTACCATGTATAGTATGGTCACAGTCCACATATGCTCTGAATCTTCTCTCTAAACAGACTGGAAATTCTTGTGGGAAGAAAATGTATTTTCTACCAATTTGCTATATCTCTAAGAATCTAACAGCGAGCTTGGTGCATGGTTGTTGGCCATTTTCATTACATGTTGAAGCAAGAAGAAAAGACAATCGGAGTGTCATCTACGCTTACTGAAGAACTCAAACTCTAAATGGCAACTGGGCTGACTTTGTTTATAGATATTGACATCTTACAGCTATTACAGAGTTTAAAGCCACTCTAATTTTAGATCAATCTAAAAAATGCTTTGTTTATAAATTCAAAGATTCTTATAAAGGATTAAACTCCTATTTTTACTCTAAAAAACATTCCATGAAGACAGAATAAATGGGGCAAGAATTATTAGCAAGTCTTTTAATAACTAACTGAAAATAGGATAAATAAACCACAACATTTAACTACTGTCAGTTTACTTCGGTATCCTCTTTCTCACAATAAAACTAGGGTGGAGAAGTATTTTTACAGGATGGTGTAGTGGTCCTCTATGGCATCAACTTCAAGTTAGTCAACATAATTAAATCCATTTTGAAGCTATTTTTCTTTTGCTTTGGGTACTGCATTTTATATAATTACTACCTATTATGTAAAGTAGCACTTATATTTATTTGTACAAAGGCTGCCAAGTATCCTGAAAGTTGTTGAAGAAGTTAATCTCACCAGTATTTTAGGCAATGCATCTCCTAACAACCCTTGTTATCCAGACTCTGAATTAGTCCTCTTTTGTCTTAGACAGTGGGATTACAGAAATGTTATAATATCTCTAAATTGAGTTGGTTTCTTTCCAAAGTACAGGAGCTAAATATTTTTTAAAAAATTAATTGCCTCCTATATTGAACATGCTTCCTCTATTACAACATATTGGAACAGTATGATACAGAACCAAACAAAATACTATGTCTCTAAGTTGCCAGTGGGATTTTGTGGATGGTGAGGAAAACACATGGCATTCTAGTTAAAGAGGGGAGTTGTAATTTTCCGTGCTTATCATCAACATCTTCAAATCACACACTTCCGTAGCCCAGCATTCTCTTGGCTGACACTCATAATTCTTTTTAACTTTATAGAGGGGGAAGCTAGAGAGTGGGGAATGAGATAAAGATGTGGGCAAGGTTTCCAAGTCAGATATGCATTTAGATATGCAGAAACAGAATTTCACATTAGGATCAAGAAAAGGGGAACATACTGGCATATTCTGCCACTCCCCCCACACACACCCCAGAAAGAAAGATTGAAATGCTGAAACAAAGTAGGGCATGGTGAAGTTTAACATGTAGATGTTTTTCAATTATTTGGGGCATTTATGCTAATTGTACTGACAAAAGGTCTGTGATTATTTTGGTTCCCTCACAAAGTATATTAAAAGATCTGAGCTGACATAAAGGGGTAAGTAAAAGCGAAGTTTTATTACAGATGTCAAATTTGTTAAAGAGCGATTCATGATAGGTTATTTTATTGAAGAAAGAAGTTTAATTACAAATCTTTTCAAATCTTTTTTCTCCCTTAACTCAATAAAGAAAAGGAAGAAGGTATAGTTTATCTTCAAAGGGGAGGCAAAAATTATTCATAGGAACAATATGGCAAAAACTAATTTAATCTGTAGTAGTTTAAAATTTGAAAAAAAGAAAGAGAGGATCAGCAAAACATGGCTGGTGCTGGTGGTGAACGATTACACCAAGCACTTTTTTGTTGAGACAGGAAAAAGATTTATGTTCCTTGGTAAAAGAATGTATGTAGTGTGAATGATACTGAAAGGTAACTGAACAGAGGCTGATGGGGCAGATAAGGGAGCAAATGCTCATAGAGTCATGTGTTGGGTCAGAGAGACGTGCAGAGACAAGAATGCTAAACACTTCTGCACGGGCACTGGAATGATCACAGATTTTTTTTGTTGTTCTTTTAATTGTCTTTTTTTTTTTTTTTTTGCCATAAACCAACATGAAGAGAGGGAGACAACTGAACTTAGCAATTGCCTAATTAACTTTGGTTATATGAGGCGGTACTCAAAAAACCCAGAATTTATTTATAAAAACTTATGTATTAATTCCTACATGTTTAAACTGCAGTCATCTTTAAAGTACTCTGTTTTTCTACTCTATACTTCTGTTAGTGTTTTAAAAATTAACACATATGTACATCCAAACTTATATACAAATATACTTATGTTATAAGATTTACTTTGAAAGAAAAGCTTCACATGAAGGGAAGTCCATGTCATCAGGGGCCATCAGAATAAGAACCTGGATCCCAAATGAAACAGAAGGAATGCCCTGCTAATGCACACGAAATGAGGCCTAACTCTCCATTCCCAGATGAGTTTGGTACAATTTTTCAGTTGTATTTTATGATGAAGTAGTTGGAGTAGAGATGAATAAAATGCAATAGACAGTGCACATTGTAATGGAAACTATGCCATTCATCCTTTCTATTTCTCCAAACCAGAAGTACTTGTTCCAATCTTTTGGATACCCTGTGTTTCTGTGTCTTAAATTGCATGACAGTAGTTATTTTACACTCTTTTTTTCCCCTGCGTTGCAACTTTTTCTTCATTCAGGGGTCCTTTCTTTCACCATATACAGCATACAAGGGGGAACCCCCCCCAAAAAAAAAAAAATGGAATGATTTTTTGGAGGGTGGGCCCCTTGTGGTACAGGCTTCCCCTCTAGGCAAGTGTTCTAGAAACTTATTGGCATTCAGGTACCACCTAGTGTTGTTGTGAGAGGTTGCGTTCGGCTTCAGTAATTTTTTTCTTCTTGTGGAGACTCTTCCAACACATTTGCCCATTTCATGATGGGTGATTTACAAGCATACTTGCCAACACTTGTATGCTAAGTGTTCAGCAGTTTTTAACCCAAAATGGCAAGACCCCATGCCTTATCCTCCCTGTTCACCTAATCTCACCCTGAGCAACTTTTTTTAGTTTTTTTTCCCCCGGATGAAAAAAGTTCTCAAAGGAAAACGTTGTGTCAAAGTAAAAGGGTGAAACAAACAATAGCAGAAGCACTAAAAGGCATCAAAATTGATGAGTTTAAAAATTGTTTTGATCAGTGGAAAAAGTGTCCCAATATTGCCTCAAATAGAGAATACTTTGATGGTGACTGAAGTTTAAACATGTAAGAATGAATACACAAACTTTTATAAATAAATTCCAGTTTTTTGGGAGTCCTCCCTTGTATAACCAAAATTGATTAAGCAATTGTTAAATTAAGTTGTCCCCCTCTCTTCATGCTGATTTATAGCAAAGAAAAACAAGTTGATAATCAATTAAAAGAACTATGCATTGAGTGCCTGTTTTTTGCCCAGTTCCATGTGAAAAGCAGGAGCAAAGGCCTTCTTACCATCAATGGACATATCAGTTGGATAATCAAAACAAAAGATGAATGACTAAATAGGATTTAATTATTGATGTCATTTCATATGTCAATTATAATGAAGGATGATATGCAGAGCACAGGAAAATAAGTGCAAAAGTAACTTGAGGAGAAATAATAGAAAGTCAGTAAAATTCATTAGAGAATGGTTCAAGGAGGAGATGAAATTAAAGCCAGGCTCTGAAATATGACATGTACAGATGAATAGAAACTAAAAGGTAAAGAAAGTTGCCATTCATTGAGAATCTATTATAGGCCAAGTTATACTAATTCAACATGACTATTCTTATTTTATAGTTGAGTACATGAGCCTGGAAGGAATTTAATAACAAGTTTTCCAGGGACAAATTTCTGTTAAGTGGTATAAATTTGATGCAAATCCAGATATGTCTAAACCCAATGTCTTCACTAGGAAAAGGAATTGTAGGAGTAGTAAGAAAGATGCATGGTGGATACAGTTAGATGATTTGCCTGACTGTCAAAGCAAAGCATCCCAAACATAATTTATCATAATTCTTTTGTTTTACAAAGTGTCTGTGATCCAGAGAGAATAGAAAATAAGGTTAGGTCAGTAGAACCTACAAACATGGCAAAGGAACACACTCAAACTCTGGAGATGGGTATGGAATTTTTAAAATAATGTGTACAGCAAAGTATAAACATTTTTCTGTGGAATAAGGCTTTTCAAATCCAATCTATACATAATTTTCCAGTCCCAAAGGAGCTCTGAACATTTGGTGTCTCTGGAATTTCTGAGCAAGGAAGAACAGGCTAAATGAAGATGAGTTGCAAGAGAAGTGTTTCCTATGCCTTGAATGAGGCAGTGCAGTTCACAGCCCAAAACCTTAACAACCCCAAGGCCAAAAACAGTTGGCTCTGGAAGGTGTGCACCAAAAAGTACACCAACATTTGAGTACTGGCTACACGCCCAACACTGTGCTTATAAATCTACAAATCCACAAGTACAAACAACATATAAGACACTCTGGCTTATACAAATATGGGGGTTAAACACAGAAGCTCTGGCAGCAGACTTTCTGCATTTCATATCTCATCCTCCCCACTTACCAGTATGTGACCTTGGACAATTTACCTCTTTGAGCTTCAGTTTCCTGATCTGTAGATGAGGAAAATAAGACTAACTACCTCGCATCCTATTGTGAGGGTTAATTTAGATTATCCAAATAAAGCTCTTAGACAATACCTGGAAGCTAGTAAGCACCTAATGAGTGTCAAGAGTTGAGGAGGAGGAGGGGGGAGAGGAAGATGCCAGGACCACTGCTGCTGGATTTGTATAACTCCTCTATTTTTAATTTCTTCTTTGATTGTCTGGATAATCACTGCAAGTACTTGCATACACAAACATAGATAGGTATTCATTTGTTGAATCTGATTCATTAGTATACCTAGTAGTATTGTAACATAGAAACATGTGCTACAGGTAAGAGCATATTATACCAAAATTCTTCTGGATCCTTTAATGAATTATGCTACAGTGAACCACTGTATCATTCGGAACCAGCTAATTGACACTATGATAACAAATAAACCCTGAAATTTTAGCAGCGTAACATCCCTCTATGCATATACTCTACTGGGTAACTCAGGGACTTGAGCTACTTCCATCTTGTAATTCTCCATCTAAGGTTCTTCACTTCTAATACCCAAATGACGAGAGAGAGAGAAAGTGAAGGAAAGAGGAAGAGAGATAAGAGGAAAGAGAAACACCAGGGATGTAGAAGCCCCATCAACTTTTCACTGCCTTGGACTAGAAGTGATATATCACTCACTTCTACTCATGTTCCACCAGTAAGAGTTAGTCACGTAAACACATCCACATGGTCAGAGGGTGGGAAATTCAGAGGACATATAGTTGGTAACTAACATTCTTTCACATGTCACATCACAGCATAATTGTTAAGTCTGTAGTTAAAAATCCTGAAACTAGAACAGGTAAGGACCCTCAGGGTCCACTGAGACCTGGGTGTTAGGCCCTACTTATGGCAAGTGGATATTCCTCAAACGAAAGGTACAGGATTGAAATAAGTGCATGACTAGATTCTGGGATACAGAAAAGGCCTTCAGTAAAGATCTATTAGCAAAGACCCTTGGTCACTTTCTAACAGAGAGCCTCTTACCATAATTAAGAACACTAGAGCAGTTTGTCCTCAACGTGGATAACCTCTTGGCCAGCCACTTCCAATAGAAAAAGCTAAGAATGCTTTTCTTTAAACTAGGGCTCTGGAGTCAAGGGATTCATTAAAAAATAATTTTTTACTTTTTTCTGCCAAACATTTTATTGACTCCTGTTTTTCCTCCCCATAGGCTCTATTAACTAAGCAGGCTGCATGTATTAAACCATAATCAATTTTAAATATTTTGTAAATTCAATATGTTTGTGAGCATACATGTATATGTGTAAAAGTGCTCTTAAAGACCCACAAACCAATGACGTATAGGGAAAAAAGAAACAATTATTGTTTCTATGAAATTACATTCAATGCTTTGGAAAACATAGGTAAAACTGAGCTCCCCATACCACTACCTACCACACACTAAGGCTGCAGTTTTGGTTTTGGGAAAAGCCACTATAGATTAGAAGAAGTTGTTAAAAGAGAAACTGAAGGATTCTGATTCAATATTTGAATATTAAGAACATCTGTAAGTTTTTAAGTTTTTATTCCACTTTAAAGAAACTGAAATTGATCATCATAAAGGCTAGATTACTGGTATACTTTATGTAAGAAGGACTATATAGAATCTCAATCATCGGACCCATATTCAAAGTTTTAAATCAAAACAAAATGCTTCCATAGATGTTATTTTAATAATCCTTGATTTTGTTAACTTTTATAATAATTTGAACAACTCTCAATCTCAACTGAGCTAGCTAAGACATTAACTATATATATAAGTATAGGTATCTCTGTCTTCAGTGTAAAAAGAACATCATGAACAAATCAGTAGTACATTAGGTTGATTTCATTAAAACCAAAGGCAAGAAGCTTGTCATTTAAGTCAGCATTGGCAGCCTTATCACAGGTAAACCTACAATTTAATTAAGCTCTTGGAGATAGGGAGATAGAGATTTTCCCGACTTGGGCTCTACTGATTTAGCACAGCAAAACAGTATAGGTAAACCTTATATAGTTTCATCAAGCAATAAACCAAGATATGTTTGTATAAAAACATTTTATACATATATACATACACACTTATACACACATAGTATTAGTCAAGTTGGGGTGCTATACCAAAATGTCATAAACTGAGTGGCTTAAACAACAAACATTTATTTCCCACAGTTGTGCAGGTTGGAAGTCCAAGATAAAGGTAACGTGGGTTCTTGGTGAGAGCCCTCTTCCTGGTTTACAGGCAGCCATCTTCTTGCTGTGTCCTCACCTAACAGAAGGAATGCTAGCTAGATCTCTGGCCTCTTCTTATAAAGGCCCTAATCTCATTCATGAGGGGTCCACCCTCATGACTTAGCTATTTCTCAAACACCCACCTTCAAATACCATCACATTGGGATTAGGGTATGAATTTTCAGGTGACATATTCAGTTTATTGCATTTACATATATATATGAAAATGCTATATATATATGTCATTTCCAGGTGTATTTCTCTATTGATCACCTCTTTTTTAAGGGATTTGTAACATCTTCCAGTCACAGGTGAAGAGAGGCAAAACCTCAATGGTAGGTGAGCACCAGTTCCACTCAGGTTTAGATGTATTTCTCAAGACTACACTTCCTGATGAGATCCTGAGCTTGTGGTTAATGTTTGAGACCCCCAACTTAATGTTTGAGGCTGCCTCACCTAAAATAGGATAGTGAATTTCCATCCATTTCCAAATATTTATTTCAGGTTCTTTCTCTTTTTTTGGTTATTTTCTAAATACAAGCTTACAGGACTTCCCAGTTGAAATGAACTGACTCTCTAAGAGCGGGGTCTAACCTGATATATTTTTGGGGAGGACTCCCCCCCAAAAAAACAGAATTATTTTTTGGAGGGTGGGCCCTTTGTTGTACAGGCTTCCTCCACTAAGTATATGTTCTAGAAACCCATAGACATCCATGTGCCATCAGTGAATTTTTTTGGCGATTCTTTCAACTGCCTATTTCATGATATGTGATTTACAAGGGCACCTGCCCACACTGTGTTGAGTGCTCAGCAGTTTTGTTTTTTGTTGTTATTTTCGAGTTGGAGTCACACTCCATTACCCAGGCTGGAGTGCAGGGGCACACTCATGGCCACCCCAGCATCAGCCTGCTGGGCTTTGGTGATCCTTCCACCTCAGCCTTCCAAGTAACAGGAACTACAGGCACACGCTACCAGGCCCATCTATTTTTTATTTATTGTAGAGACGAGGTCTCGTCAAGTTGCCTGGGCTGGTCTCGAACCCACGGGCTCAGGCAATCCATTCGCCTCAGCCATCCAAAATGCTGGGATTATAGGCTGAGCCACTGAGCCCAGCCAAGTGTTCAGCAGTTTTTAACCAAAAATGTCATGACCCTCTGTGCCCCACCTTCCCTATTCACCTGACCTCGCCCCAAATGACCTTATTGTCATGTTTGTTTCCCTGGATGAAAAGAGTCCTCAAAGGGTAACATTTTGCTGATGTGGAAGAGGTGAAACAAAAAAACAGCAGAAGCACTAAAAGGCATCAAAACTGACAAGTTCATAATCTGTCTTGAGCAGTGGAAAAAGCATCTTGATAGGTGTGTTCACCAAATGGACAGCACTTTGAAAGTAACTGAAGTTTAAACACGTAAGAATGAGGACACAATTTTTTATAAATAAATTCTGGGTCCTGCGGGGGGGGGGCGGTGACCCCTCAGTTTTTTTAAGCTCCAGGTCATTTTATGCAGCCAGTCTCCAAAGACTAGGATTTACAGTTCCAAGGATACCACCTTGGCTGAACGTCCTTCCTGCAGTCTTGCTGTCTTTCCAGGCCCACTCACCATGGAGGTTACATCAAGTAGGGATTTTTTTGCTAGGCACTGGAGCATGAGTAAAATGGAATAAGACACAGATCCTCCTCTTCACAAATTCAGGAGGCATTTATAGACAGATAAATATATGTTCAATTCAATATGACTAGTAAAGTAGTAATGGTGTGCACACACTATTACAGCAAAGGAATGTAATAGGGGCAGAAGAGACTCTGGGAAATCATCACGAAGGCAGTAATAGTTGTTTTGTGCTTGGTGTTAAGAAAAAACAAAAGATTTTCTTACATAAGATGAGTAGAGGAAAAGCTGAGAGAAAAGAGGAGGGGAAAGTAGATTTTAAGCAGAAGAAATATCACGAACAAAGACAAGAGAGCCAGGTTGCAGAGTGTGACCCCCCAGCCAACACCATCTTTCTCAGTCCACACTGGGTCTTCATAACCTGCTCCCATTCTTAGGCCTACTGATTCCTCTGTTCTCTTTCACCCCTCCAGCTCCAAAGAGCCCTCCACTCACTACTCACAGAGCTCTGAGAGGGTCTATGAATCCTTCCCAGACAGATTTTGAAAAAATGTACACTTTCAGAACAGACTGTAGCTATTGGGAAAAAGCAAATCAGAACAGAACAACAACAACACAAACTGTCTAACACAACAACAACACAAATTGTCCAACGGGGAGTGAAAGATTCCAATCTTCTAGATGTTTCCTATTTCCTCTTTAAAACAACAACAACAACAACCTTACCCTTATGCCATAGCTGCAGGACAAGTAACAAAATCAACTGTATTTAATATGCAAAAGCTGTGACTTGCAATGACAACTGCTGCTATGTCAGTACTAAAGAACTTTCCAGAAAACTATAATTAATAAATATGCTCACTTCACACAAAAAATTATCTGGACATCTATTATATCCCTTGACTAGTTCTTGCCTGCTGCCTAGATTAAAAGATTAGATTAATCTTAGATTGATTATTAGAGTTGGGGTTTGTATGAGAGAGTATGTAGTATGTCCCAAACTAATCTGAATACATTCTTTTTTAATAGAACATCTCAAGGTACTGATATTCCATGGAACAAACTTTGGGAAATGCTGACCCAGTCTGGATTTCTACCATTCTTCTAGTCGTCCAGCCTCTATTTGAATATCCCCAAGAGTAGCTCATATCATCAGAGACAACTTCATGGCTAGAAAGCATTGACTATTAGTGTTAGAAAGCTGCTGTTGTGAGTAATGGTGGTTTTAATAACAATAATAATTATTATTATGGCCCCAAATCTGCCACCTTGAATGATGCTCTCCTTTCTCCTTGATCTCCTACAGAAATTTGATAAAGTAATAAAAAGCAAGGTTTCGTATTCTGGAAATAATACATAAATTAAGCAGACAGAAACAGTGAAGAAGCCAGATACTTGACATTCAAACTGAAGCTAGAAAAATCAATGCATTTTTTTCTCTTCACACTGCAACATTCGAAACCCTCTTATTTTTTAAAGGCATCAGATGTGGCCATATAGCAGGGTTCTGTGTGAGTGCAGCATGCCAAGAAGTTGGCCACTATTGCTAAGAGTCCAGAATTTGTTTTCCATAAACTAGGCATGAGTGGTCTCTGTCTAGCCACAAAGATAGATCTCTAAGAAACAGACATCTTCAGATTCCATTTCCTGAAAAGAAATGATGGTTTCATATTTGTTCTAAAAACAGACCCTTCCAACAAATATATTAGTGTCATTAAAAACAAGCTCCTTGGAAAGCTGGGGCAGAAGGATCATCTGAGCACAGCAGGTCGAGGCTGCGGTGGCCATGAGCATGACACTGCACTCCAGCCTGGGTAACAGAGTAAAACTCTGACTTTAAAAAAAAAAAAACAAACAAACAAGCACAAACTCCTGTCTTTTCTTGGAGACTTGAGTTAGCTAAAGATAAGGGGCTAGTACAAACAACCTGAGATATGCCACTTGCAGCTTCCAGTCATCACTAGTCAAACAGAATTTAATATATACTCGATGAATATCCCACAGGGGAGAAAAAAGACACCCTCATTTTGCAGCTGTCGTCAACATTTGCTCTCGAATCATCCCAATTTTCCCCTCCCTTCACAAATCGTGTAATTCTCTTGCCTTTCCTAATTTTGCGGTATATCTCTTTTTGGCTATCTAATTAACACTGTGATTTTTGTTCTACATATGTTGTGTAATAGTAGATTCTATCCTATCCTCACCAAACATATTAAGCTGAATAAATATATTTATGAGAATTACTTTGTATAGTCCTCATGCAATCAGCCATGCTGGGCATGATGGCCCAAGACGATGAAAGCCCATTGACTTTTTGTAGCAAATTAGTCTACCACCTAATCGGTGAACCCTGCTAAGCTTTTGAATTATGACGAGAACCAGCAGCTCAGTTAGAACACTCAAATGAATTATATCAATTCATAAACTTGTTCATGTCCAGATTTCATTAGCCACACATTAACAGCATTTTATGTTTATTACTGCTCTGACATAATCTATAAATAACTGAAATGCTAATCATAGTGTTCTGCCGGGCATCATCATTTAATCATAAAGAGATACATTATTATAAACTATAATAGATAATAACAAGTCTGGGTCAATGGCCGCATATTAAAAGATCACAATTATATCCTATAAGGGTATGTACCTCATACATTTGGTGACACATAGGTCCATATCTAATCACTTGCAAATGTTTCCCCTCTGACATACTTATGGTACAAGGTGACACAATTAAGAAAATATGCTTATAAAACAGTACAATCCTTGAACATCAAAGTAAGCAGAGAACAATTAATAGCAGGAGAAAACATCTAGCCAATGCCAATTCAATTAACTCTTTATTGGTAGGTTTGTTTTTCAACAAAAAGGGAATTCATGTTTCTAATATCTGGGAGAACTGAAAGAAAAAAAAGGAAAAGATATTTAGCTAATCAAAATGCAACTAGAAAAGCTTTTAAATAAGAGCAAAATTCACTTACAATTGAGTTAAATTTGTAAAAACAAAGGCTAACTACTGATGAGATCTTCTCCGAGTTATATTAATGGTTTATTGCAAACTGTAACATAGTAATCTTATATTGCATTATAAAATAATCTCATGTACGAATATTCACACTTCCTTGTGAGAGGTAATAACTTTCAAGCTCAGCAAAGCTACCAATTTTGAAAGGCCCTCCTATTATTGTTCATGCCACAATGCTGTCATCACTGTCGTGTTTTGACTAGTTGATGACAGAGCACTGATCAAGTTTGGATATTGATTTAACAAGATGATGGGGTCATTACCTTTGTAGCTTATGTGATTCCCATGTTTTTGCTTCAGGAAAATATTCTGATGAAATACCAGCTGCTACACAAATAATGTCTAAAATAAATTATCAGCTGAAAGATTCTGTATGAGAAACGAGGCTGACCCAGAGTCCAAGAATTAATGACAGATTATTAAACTAAAGTATTTCATACCAAAAATTAGCCACTAATTTAAAGCCTTAGTTGAACAGGACATTGAGATGGAGTCTGTCATTGCCAGCACTTGCACCTCAGAGCTCAGGGTGAATCGAGGGAGATAAAGAAAGGAATGTAAAACACTATGGAAACCAACCTCTGGAGACTTAATATTCTGATCAGCTCACCTCCGAACATCTGGCTCTTAAATGTTCAAGCACAAAAACAAGAGAGCTAATGAAAGCAGCACATATTATCTCTCCCATCAATGTACCTCACAAACACCTGCTAAAATTAAAACAAATT
The DNA here is from genome assembly GCF_000164805.1 of Carlito syrichta. Lineage (NCBI taxonomy): Eukaryota > Metazoa > Chordata > Mammalia > Primates > Tarsiidae > Carlito > Carlito syrichta. The sequence continues at coordinate 455,014 of NW_007246977.1, forward strand.
GAATCTTGATTGCCGATTAAGTACCCCTTCTTTAGCTAGATATTCTGTCATTATTTGCCCTGGCACACAATGCATAAACTGATAAATGGTGAGTGGTGGACTGTAGCAGCAAAGGTGGATAAAAGGCGATTCAAAGTAGATGAATATAAATGGCAGCAGATTAACTTTGTGTACTCTAACCCAGCAAAAAAGTGCGTTTTCAGCCCCCCCCCACCCCCAAGAATTAAAGTGATAAAACTGCATTTAAAAGAGAAAGGTGAGTCCTTTAAGACTGCTCCCTCTCCCTCAGCAAAGTTCATTGTCAGGCAGACCTTGCTGCATGTGATTTACTCACCGGAGCTTGGTGACTAAGCTTAAGCAGTACTCCTGACCTGTATTTCTGACTGTTTTTCTACAGTTTCTTAGCTGGGGCAAATGCTGGGCTTTTTTTGTTTGTTTGTTTTGTTTTTTTGTTTTTTGGTTTTGTTTTTTTTTTTTTATTTATTTTGGATACGCAAACCTTTGCAGACACAGGCCGGAAATACCAAAAACAGAACTTTCAAAGCCACATTTGGTTTGTCCATATCTGAAACAAATACTTGGACGGTGGTTTAAAAAAAAAAAAAAAGTTACACGATTTACTGCCAATAAACTAAGAGACTATTCAGCGTGCACACTTCAGTTAGAATAAAAATACTCATTTGAGTTTTCATCACACATATATAAATACCTTCCTATGCGAACGCTGATGACAGATGTGTGGCTAATCTACCATGTTAACTTCATTTGAGAAATTGTGGTTTTGTTCAAACTTTATTAGCTAAACTAGAATTGATTCTGATAAGTTTTAACTCAATATTTTACCTGGTTCAAGTATATTTCCAGAATTTGTACAACTCAACAGCTCCCCTGTATTTGCAATACTTTCACATAAATTTCCTGTGAAAATAATCAACTTGTATTTGCTTCAATGTTTTTTGATTAAAAAAAAGAGTGGGGTGAGAGAAAAATAACTGTGTGTAAATCCTTCTTAACACTACAACCCCCACAACCTGGTCTTATTTATTTATTTTTGACTGACACAATAAGGTCACAACAGCACATGTGTTTGGCATATGCTTTTCATCATTGATGATTACGCACTATCCAAAAAGTAGCTTCAAAATGATAGGTTACTCCAAGATTTCCTATAGGGCATTAAACAAGAGGAAAGAAATGTCTATGAATCACTTATTGTTCCTTGACTTTTTTTCTTATTGCACTCTAAATTATTTAAATATACTATTAGGCATCATATTGGAAAAAACAGATGTTTTCTAATTATGAACTGATTTTACAGTGTGATGGTGTCACATATTTAAATTACAAATACACATTTTTAGCATTCCAGCTGTGCTTTACAAGAGTTTAATTTGCTTCTTCTGATATGTCACATTGCACCTGCCTTTTTAAAACTCCTATAAATGTAAAACATTAGTCAAACACAATTATTAAGACATGTTGAAGAATTCTAAAGATTCTGAACAGCTTATAGAAGATGAATTTTATATAAAGATTCAATAATGAATTTACCAAATGTGTATTTGGAGTAACATTTACAAATATTTTTAGAGGAATATGAATTTGAACTGATGATTTGTGTATGTATATATGGATGTGCAGTAGTATATAGAATTTTATTTTATTTTTATAGTACCTTCATATTAACTACATCTTTAAGCACAATCATACAGACTTGAGTTTAAAATACCTGCTATGTATTAACAACTTGAAAATAAAAATTCAGCATCTATTAGGAACATAAAGGCTTTTATGGCACGGAATATAAGAATATACTTTCCCCAGAGACTAAGCATTAGTAAAATTACTATGTCTTCTCTCTTCCAGGCTAACTATGATAACCCAAATTGATCAATCATTTAAAAAAATTCTAAAGCATTGAAAATTTAAATTAATTTAAACTGACCTACAAAATCAATGACCAGAGTCAATGGTAATGAACCCATTTTTGCTGGACTGTCTTTATCTCATTGTGTAGTAGAGTTCCCTAGGAGCACTTGAGTCCTGTGGGAAACATTTGACCCACATAAAGTTCAATGACATCACAGGGTTTAAATTGTCATGCTCTGAGTGTTAAAACAAATAAATTCACATGCACACATGAATGAACATACATCCGTGGACAAAAATACCAACAACTAAATGAGTCTTAATATGAGGTGCTATTAAAAAAATGAAAATGGGCTATATGCATTTTTCCTGGAATCTACAGAAATAATTTAAACTAAAATAAATAAACAAATCCAGAGAAATTCGCATATGCAATGTATATAAAAGAAGTATTTTTTAGTCTTCTTATACATATGCAAGAAGTATTTATTCCTTAGTATACGCCCCAGAAATAACAATTATTGTTTCAGAAATGTATATTCATATTGAAAATAACTATGAGACAATAACAGAAGAAGAAATAAACCAGATATGCTTCTCAACCAATCTTATTTCAAAAGAGAAAAAAGGAGAAGTTTTTCTTCAACACTATTTTGAAGAATTGACATGTTTAAATGATACTATGGGGTGCTCCCCCCTTTTCTTCTTTTCACAATAATAGCTGGAAATAAACCATTTATACCCTTTCAAATCTTAATATGGTTAGATTATTTATTTCTATAAGAAGTGACTTCACTGTCCTCAGAATAAAATATTCAAGATAAAGCCAGTAAGAATGTATACACTGTAAAACTGGACCCCCCCGACTACCACAGTGTGAGTAGCTAACATAATGGTGAATTGACTTTTTTTAAAGAGAAGTCTGAAGATTAAATGAGGATGGTAAAAGTATTACGGTAATAAATTTTACTAGCAAACAAATAAAATCACATTGTAAAACCTTTCCCAAAAAGAGGCTTTAACTGCAATGCATAATCATATATAAAAACCTAAAATGGAAATTTTTATCCATTAAAGTGTGAACAACCTAATTCAGAATAAACGCGAGGGTATTTGAAACTAAAAAGTGTTCAGCTAGCACACTTACTGAACAAAGACCTTATTTTAATCATAAGATTATTGACTGCAAAGCAAAGCGTTTCTGCCAAATACAGAACTTTCAAAATGACTCATTCATAAGTCTTATTTCCCATAGGTTTTAGTGATCTGTCAGTCAGATATTACCTGTCCTGACCAAATTTCTTGTATGAGTCTTCTGGACTAGCCATCCTGCTCTCTGGGCTCAGCTTTCTGGGTAATCCTGAGTAGTCCTTCTAGCCCTTAATGTCTTTCGATGTAGTGTCCTTCAACTCCTTGGTCTTCGGTCCACGAGGTACAAGGAGCCACCAGCGTGGAGCAGGACAGGTAAATTAAGAGTGAAATAATCTTTGACTCTTCGTTCCTAATATCGACCCTTATCTATACACTACTTCCCAAATCATCCTCCTGGCTCTGGATTTGGCTTCATACTTCCCACCACTTAAGTGTGGCCTATCTCTAGCTTGATAGATGCTAGATGCCTCTAGATTTCTAAGAAGACAATAGTCCAAGGAACGAAATGCAAGAGTCTCGGAGCAGTGGCCCCAAGTATGCTTTGAAAATGAGTCCTCGGTTGAAAATGTACAATAATAGGCAATATTTAATTACTTCAAACTTAGCAATGAACATTAGATTCAGTCAACCCTAAAACAACAATGACAGACCTCACTCTAAGCAGGAAAGTCTCCTGCAGTTGTAGAAGCCGCTGCTCTATTCTAAACAGGGACAAGAATGTGAATTCAAAAGCTGCATGCATGAATGAGAGATATCTTTAAAAATGGCACCTTCGCGATGCTCAAAACTTGAGAGTCTAAAGATAGTTTTCCTGAAATGCTATTCTCAACACAGAGCTGAAACCTCAATGAACAGATTATTTGATTTAGGGAATAAGTAGGTTAGTAAATGGAATTGCAAAGATCTTCTAAATATCATCAGCTGACCCAAACTTCCAGATCCTCAGTTTCTTAATACTCTCTGACAATTCCCCTTATACATTCCTTTTATTCATTATGCCTGATAAGTTTTAAGGATTCTCTAATATGAACACAATAATTGTATCCAATGTTCTCATGGAAATGATGGTAAAGCCCCCAACCTTGGACCTCAAAGAAGCCTTGGGTTTGATCCTGAGTTAACGGTCTTCTACTAAGGTGTACTCCCTGAGCGCTGTTTTATCTTCAGCTAGTAGAATGCTTCCTTCACGGAGTATACCATGCTTCTATATTACTACAGGGGTTACTCAGGGGCATCTGATTCACTCTTCTCTTCACACCCTTGAAACACAGTGGGGAGAAAGATAATTTGCAATAGCAGTGGGAACTGGATATATAAATAGATAATCTGACATACTCCAGGAAAAACGTCATGGAATCAAGGAATGGAGGAAGTGCTGAGACAATACAGGCAGGTTAAGGAAAAAAGGAAGTTGGAGTTCACCCCACTCTGCACCCTTCCCAGCACTATGGTGGCCCTGTTGACCACAGAACCAGGAACTAAGTAGAAGCTGCTTTGTGGGAGGGGGAGAGCTAATCCATCTTCGCTGTGCCACCCTATTCTCAACCATTATCAGTCCTTCCTGTTGTATGTTCTTTCATAGGCTATAATTTTAGCAAGGTGCCATACATATGGGTGTAACAGGCAGCGACACACTGAATCTAAGATAGAAAAGTCTGAATCAGGAAGAGTCCTGGAAGAAATGCTGTTTGGACATCACAGATCATCTTATGTATTACTTATGGAATGAGAAACCTCAAATGATGCTAAAATTGTTCAATGTGAGATGATCAAAATAAAATAAAAAATCCCTTCCCAGTTCAAAAGAATGTCACTGGATAGATGACTGTATGGCACAGAAGTTTAACCATCAGTTTAAGATTTGACTGGAAGAGTCTAAAAACAAGGAAAATAGTGCAGTGTTCCAAGAATAATCCATTCACTCAACATGGTATATTCACAATGTCTGGCCTGGATAGATCACACCTCATTCTTGGACAAGCAAACCAAGCAAAAAACAGTTTATCAAGAGATTATCCAACATAAAAGCAAAGGATAATAGCACACAAAGAAAGCAGAGAAAAAGCATTAAAAAAAACCTTTTTCTTTAACTAAAGGTAGGGGGAGAAGGTCATCTTAGTGTTCTTGATAAAATTTAAGAGAATGTATCCTCAAAAGAAAGAGATGGATGACAAAATTATCAGAAAACAGGCTGGTTTGAAAAGACAGTTAGTTGAGATGTACAAGTAGATGATAAAGAAATTGAATGAATTAAGGAAAGATTGAAAGGATGTATAATTTTATTATAAATGAACCTACATTAAAGGAATAATGCAGAAACTATGCTTTAAAAAAGGGTCAATGAAGCCAATACAAGGTGCACATGCCGAGGGTAGAGAAAAAAGACAACAAAAACTGGTAACAAGACAAAGACTATAGAAGACAGAATGGAGAGCCAATTTAAGAACAATTGTTATTCAAAGAAGAGGGGGCAATGGCAGGGAGGTAAAAATATCCTAATATCCTATGTGTATCTGAAAAGAAATAGGAGTTACTTAAAGAAATAGAAAACTCAAGCTGGTCTTACCCTTCTGTGGAGCTGCATTAGATACTAGGCAATAATGAAAAAGTGAAAAAAAAATTTGTGACCCAAGAATTTCATATGCAAACAATTGTGTTACATCTACAAAGGCAATACAAAAATAGTCTCAGATACACAAGAGCTCAGAATATGAGCTCTCAGATATGCCCTTTTCTAAATAAAAATATAACTCAAAATTATATTTAAGCTAACAGAATATTAAAAAATTTTAAAAATGGAAATAGTGGCATATTGTTGTAATATGAATGTAATGGTATATCTAAAAATTTTAGAATATTATCATAAAGATGCACCAATTATTATTTTTTAAATGGTTCTTGCATAAGAAGTATTTTTTTTTTTAGATAGTTATTTAACAATTCTTATCTGGCTCTAAAACACCTCAGATTATATTAACACAAACTGGAGGGTGATTTTAAAAAAAGAAAGTGGTAAAAAGAGGAAATTTCTTATCTTACATACTAGCTAATCAAAAGCAGCCTTTTTTCCATGCTGGTAATTAAAGACATATAAATTTTATTTTAATGTAAATGTCGTTATTAGTGTTAAAAATGCATACTTTATAAATAACTGTGTGGGGAGGAAGAAGAAGAAAAAAGAAGAAAAGAAGAAAGAAAAAGGGGGAAGAAAAAATAATCCATAAAGTTACAGAAATTAAACAAAAGAAATGGAAGTATAAACATGTTTTAAACAAATGTGAGAAATACAATAGTTCCCACTTAGCGGTTTCACTTTCTGTGGTATCAGTTACCTGCAGTCAGTTGTGGTTTGGAAAATTAAATGGAAAATTCCAGAAAAAAGCAATTCATAATTTAAAATTGCATACCGTTCTGAGTAGCATGATGAAATTTCATGTCATCCAGCTCTGTTCCACCTGGGTCATGAATCATCATTTTGCCCAATGAATTCACACTGTCTACACCACCCACCCATTAGTCACTTACTAGCTGTCTCTGTTGTCAGACCAAGAAAACTTAGCACAAATAGGGTTTGGTACTGTCTGCGGTTTCAGGCATCCACTAGAGGTCCTAGAGCATATCTCCTGTGGATAAGAGGGGACTACTGTAATATCAAGTATATCAATTAGGACATAAATATGAATAGATAGAACTGTTTTAAAAGTTCTAAAAGATTTGAGATTGGGGCAAATAATTCTGAATGTATGCTGCTAATAGAAACATAGCTAACACAAAATGATAAAGAGATTTAAAAGAAAGGAATATCCTTCAATATTACACAATCACAACAAAAATGAAACAGGGCTTGCAACTATAATATAGACATAAAAGAATTAAAACTAAAAAATTAAACAGAACAATATAATCAAAATATAACAGGTAAAATCTACCACACAGTTATAACAATAATAATGATAATGCTAAAATTTACTTTCTGAATAATGTAGTCTCTAAGTTTATAAAGGAAAAACTGCCAATTATAGTGAGAAACATTATGTTAAATTGAAATAAAGAAGCAAATGATTTAAAGAATTTAAGAAAATGGCAATAACCATCTACCATTGGTTGAATGCTTACTGTATGCTAAACATTGTAGTAAGCTCTTTAATATATACCTCATTAAATCCTAACTCCATAAAGTTGGTGCACTGTCCTCACTCTCAGTTGAGAAACCGAGACCAACACTTGTGCAATTTACCCAACTCCACACAACTGGTAGTGTGAAAGTTATGGTTCAAAGCCCTATCAACCTGTGCCTTAGAGAAACTAAAAACAGAAAATGGCCAAATATAAACAAAACATACAAAAATGAATAATTTTCTTCTATATCTATAGTAACAGTCTATAAGGAAAAAAGATGTTTCTCTACATGCAAGGAAAAAATAGTACCTAGAAAGAACTGTTTAAAAAAAGAAAAAAATGCAGAAACAAATGAATACTAAACTCTTCACTGAAAATCATAAAAGACACATATATAGAACATTTGTATCCCAGACAGAGAAAAACAACTTTTTTAAGAATGTCATTTATTCTGTTTCATGGGTTTAGTTCTGTGATTTTAGAATTCAGTTTAAGAAGAAATATAAGACCTTCCCTAGGCCTATGGTATATGTCTGGTGAGGGAAGAGAACCTATCTAGCTTATCCTCCCTAGCTCAGAGGAAGATCCCCATAAATATTTATTGAATAAAGAATAGCTAAGAAAATTTTGAAAAATATTCTAATTAATTTTCTAACTAACTGGAACTAATGTTTCTAGCATTCTAACTACTGAGTGAAAATTTGCCTCAATAAAGGTTAATATCTTTGATCTAGAAAGAGATCCAAATTGATAGGAGAAACACAAAAAGTCGTTGATGGTTCCAAGGAAGCAATTAGAACTAAAAATTATTTTGTGTGTGGGAATGTTTTGTTATAGGTTATTAATAATAGCAAAAAAAATTGTCCCTATCTAATAATAACAGAGTAGCAAGATTAATTATATCATGTCCATAGAAATAATAATATACAGCCTTTTATATACTATTGAATATTTAATGACTTTTGTTCAGTTTATTCATTCTACAAATACTTAATATAACAGTAAAAGAAAAAGCAAATTGCAAAAGTATAAACTAATATGGTATGATTTTTTTCAAAATATATAGATTTGAGAAGCACAAAAGGAAATATATTAAAATATCAAAGGTATTTTAACTGGATGTAGAATTACTCATATTTTATTTTCTTATTTATATATTTCTGAATTTTCCATATTTTCTATAATGAGTTTATTTAACTCTTAGTATAAGAAAAAATAATTCTTTAAAGACTAGTTTATTCAAGGTAATAGAGCCAGATTACTAAAAGTGAAAATAAATCTGGCCTTACTTTCTATTTTGGTATCTCCAAATTTCAGGGGATGTCAATTTCCATATGTTACGAAATCCTAGGAAAAATCTGATTTTCAATCTGTGGAACCAAAATAGGAACTTTCCCCCAAAGTAATGTTTTCTACAGTCTCTCTTACACTCTTCACCTGAAACTCAAAACATCAAATTGAAAATATGTGTTTTAAAAAAATGTGAGCAATTAAAAAAATTTTTAAGCACATTTTTCCTCTCAATGCTTGTACAGGAGACATAAGAAAGAAAGATTTCATTGAGATAAAAAGGAGGAAAAATGTCGATGAAAAACACAGAGACGTTGAGACATTCAAAAAGTATCAACCAGAGCAAACTTCTCAGCAACAATATTATAAAAATGATGGAAACTGCTAATTAGTAATACAATTCTTGGAAAATATATTTCTTAATATCTTTGATGCTCCTTAGTATTGGAAAAAAGCAAAGATATTCAAGAATTACAGCAAAGCTTCTCATGAGCGTTTATTAACTGGAACAATATTCCTTGCCATTGAGAATTGAATTAACGATTATTTCTCTGGATTAAACTGAATCACTTTTGGAAAACACTGGAGTATTTGGGAAAATAAACTAACAAAGTAAGATTCCACTCGTCACTGGAGGTTATAGCAAGAAAATAAACGATTTGGATTATATATTCTAAATTCTTAGAAGAAAAGAAAAACTTGCAAACAGTCCCAATATGGAACTGGTAACCTTTTAATAAGACTTTGTTAATCTATGTATAACTATATCCTCATTTCAACGCTTGTAGACACGTCTTGATGCCAGTGAGTTCATTTTAGGAATACTGTATATAACTTAACAAGTTGTCAGGTTTAAAATAGGAACATGCATTTTACTCATGAGTCTTTCATTTGTAATGGATAAGAGGCATAGTGGCTTTTTAAGCTTCCAGATAAGAGAGCCTGACCGATGCTTTTAGGGACCAACTCTTGGTATGCACTCACATGCACAGGAATTACCCTGGCAACAACCCCAATGGGATGGTCTACAATGGGAAATCTAATTTTTACTCAGCAGAGCACTTATGGTTTGCCATTACAGGATTTGATGTAATTCTCGTAACGGCTTTGAGACATAGGAAAGGCATTGTTCCCATTTTATATTTGAGGTCACCAAAGCTCAGAGGAATCCACAATTTACAAGACTGTACAGCTCAATCCATGGGTAAGACTAGAACCTGGGTCTTAAGAAGACTTTTGTAGTATTCTTTCCACTAAATCATGCAGGTTTTCAAGGAAACAAGCTTCCAAATAAGGCCCCTCCTACTCTCCCTTGGGTAACTTTAATAAACTCAGTGTAAAACAAACAACAAATTGGCTGTTCCCAAGCAGATGGTGCTGCTCAGCTGCGGTTAAGCAAGGAGGCCTCCAACACGCCCAACTTTCACAAACATTACTTACTTCCTATTTTATCATGCTGGTGAAGGCAGACAATTCACATTCGGCGTCCTTATTATCATAGCACGGGCCACCATCCAGCTAACTGCCCTGATGGAACGGGCTGGCTCACGTGGAAAAGAGGAGGATGTGGGATGCAGCTAGGGACATGGTGCTGCCAGCAAGTCCTACCCCAAAGGCAAAATCCCAAGTCCAGACAGAATGGAAAAAGGCAACGAGGAGCCAGCATCTGCTGATATGTGGCAAACAGGTTACAGCTGTGCCATAGGCAGTAATGGTTATAAAATTTTTAGAAAATACATTTTTATTTTATGAAAATTCAATATTTAATATTTTCTCCCATATGTGATTTAAGTTTTCTTACTATAATTAAACAACAAAAAATATAATTCCTTTATTTTCACCAAGGACCATATAGACATCTTTAAATCCCTGCCAATATACCGTGATACCAGGCAAATATTATATTTTCTATGTCTTAAGGTGAAAATGTTTGGAAAATACTAGTGTAGAGGCTGCCCATCAGTCCTTATCATGGTAGAACAATTAGTGGAGAAATCAGGGGGATTTGTGCATTCATTTACTTAATGGTTAAATACTCATTTTTCTGAGTACCTACTATATGCCAGACATAGTTTCTAGGTGCTGTGATATAGCAGAGAAAAAAACAAAACAGTTAACCTCATGGAGCTTACATTCTGAACAGGGGAAATAGTGCAGTAAAAATATATACAAATAATACAAGATAGCTCTAAGTTCCAGAAGGAAATAGTGCAGTGTAAAAAAAAAGTGAGACTGCATTAGAGCAGGATGTGATTTGAGATGAGGTCAATATGGAGAGCCTTCTCTAACAGAGACTGATGGGAAGTGTGTTCAGGCCAAGGAAACAGAAAGGGCATCGTTTCCACAGTGGGACTTTCTGAAAGGTCCAAACAGTAGCAAGGGGGCCAGGACAGCCCAAGCTGAGAGAACAAGGGAAAATATATAGGGGTGAAAATCAGACTGTAGGAGATCCAGGCAGATAGTCAGCCTCAGAAAAATTTGTAATAAGGCCCTAAGGAACAACCTAATACACACACTGCTGGTACAGCTGTAAGAGTCTGAGCGAGACCACGAGCATCCTTGCACCACTGCTTTGGACAGGCCTTTGTCTCTAACTTGAATTGTTCCAGTGTCTCCTAATTAGCCCTTCTGAGTCTAATGATAGCTACTTGGATGACAACCACACCTCCAGTGACTCCCCAAAGACCTACCACGGGAGAGTGAAATTTCCACAGCTACAGACCCACCAACATTACGGAGTTATCCTCTGTTTTGAGCTGAATCTGCAGCTGTACTTCCATTCCTGTGCACTCTCAACTCTAAGACGTGAGTTTCTTTGCAGTTTCCAACCAGGTCATGTCCTCTCTAGCCTTGAGTTCTCTCTGCTTGTGATGCCCTCTCTCCACTCACCCTGAACCCTACACATAGCTGTGTGACAAATCCCTGCTTGTTCTTCAAGCCCCACATACCTACTACCACAGTGGCTCCTGGAAATTTCATCCCTCTTACCAGAGTCCTTACCTACTCACCTCCTTCCATTATAGTCTCTCCATCTAATCTTTTTTTTTTTTTTTTTTGAGTTGGAGTCTCACTCTGTCACCCAGACTGGAGTGCAGTGGCCACTCCTGGCCACTGCAGCCTCGACCTGCTGGGTTCCGGTGATCCTTCCACCTCAGCCTTCCAAGTAGCTGGAAGTACAGGTGTGTGCTACCAAGCCCAGCTAATTTTTTTGATTTTATTGTAGAGATGAGGTCTCATCAAGTTGCCCAGGCGGGTCTCGAACCTGCAGGCTCAGGCAATTCACTCACCTCAGCCTCCCAAAGCTCTGGGATTACAGGCTGAGCTACCAAGCCCGGCTTCTCCATCTAATCTTTAAAGATGGCCATGTATGTGCCAGAGACCTGGGACTAAGGCTATGAAAATGAATACATTTAGTCATGTTCTGGGAAGGGTTTGTACGCTAGTCAGAGATAATTAAATATAAATATTTTTAAATTACATTATTATAATATAAAATGCTGTAACATGAAGTCCTATGAGAAGATAAACTTTTATTTTTCTTTTCTGATAGAGAGAGGTTAGTTATCAGCAGAATGATGACATTTGAGGGATGGACAGCAAATGAGAGAGGACAAGCTGCACCCCAGGAGGAAACAGCAAGAGGACATGCATGGAGATGGGACAGTACCTGTTATTTGGGAGCAGTTCAGGATGCGGTCCCAGATGACACAGAAAAGGTGAGATGTCAACAGGTTTTGAAGGGCCAAGAGGTACTTAATGGGCAATGCAGCCATCAGAGTTTTGAAACCAGGAAGTAATGCCCATCAGATCAGGTTTTCAAGAAAAAATAACTCTGGTGGCTACATACAGGATGACGTGGACAAAGAGGAGGCACTATTGCAGCTTATTCTAATTATAGAAATTATGCTTTTAAAGTTTTTTGTATTTTTTTTCTCTAGATATGGTCAAATTCTCAAGAGCCATGACAGTGTTTCTGTGTATTTAGTAGTCACTTAAAGTTTGTTCAAAAAAGTGAGTGAGAGAATGAAGGAGCCAGGTGTGGTAGCTCACTCCTGTAATCCCAACATTTTGGGAGGTGGAGGTGAGAGGAATGCCTGAGCCCAGGGGCTCGAGACCAGCCTGAGCAACTTGGCGAGACCTCATCTCTACAATAAATCAAAAAATTAACCAGGCATGGTGGTGTGGGCCTGTATTTCCAGCTACTTGGAAGGCTTAGGCAGAAGGATCATCTGAGCCCAGTAGGTCGAGGCTGAGGTGGCTATAAGTGTGCCACTGCACTCCAGCCTGGGTGACAGAGTGAGACTCCAACTTAAAAAAAAAAAAATGAATGAATGAATGCTGATGTCTCGTGGTGGTTTTTTTGGGGTTTTTTTTTTGAGTTGGGGGGTCTCACTCTATCACCCAGACTGGAGTGAAGTGCCATGATCATGACTCCCTTGTAGTCTCGAACTCCTGGGATGAAGGGGTCTACCATCCCTAGCCTCCTGAGTAGCTGGGACTACAGGCATGCACCACCAAGCCAGCTAATTTTTTTTTTTTTGGTAGAGACAAGGTCTTGCTATGCTGCCCACACTGGCCTTGAACTCCTGGGCTCAAGCAGTCCTCCCACCTCGGCCTCCCAACGTGCTGGGATCATAGGCATGAGCCACTGTGTCCAGCAGTGATCTTTTTTTTTTTTTTTAATTTGAGGAAAACCCAATTCAAAAGTCAAGTTTCATGAAACTGTGATGTCAGAATTATACTGAAATAATTAATCCCACCTCATTGTGAACTCAGGTGTCCTGTATAAATTTTTCAAAAAGACTAAGTGTTCATTTCCTAACGCCAAAAAATATGTACTCCTGTTTCAATGGAGTTCTTTCAAGAATTGCTTTTTTTCTTCCTCAAGGAGAAGCCACCGAACAGAATTTTTTTTTACTTGGAAGACTAGAGCTCATGGCCACCTACACCAGCCCATTGAGGTAGCATGGGGAAAAAGAACTACATCACAGCTTTGAGAGTCAGACAGACCAGCAGACCATTTTGGTAGTGCCACTTACTAGCTGTGGCAGTTTTGAGAGTTTACATGTCAGCTTGAATTTATTCATCTATAAAATAAAAACACTGATTCTTAAGTTGTGGGATCAGGTGAGATGATGTTTATGGAAAAGTACCTGATACATAGGTGCTCCAAAGACATTTACCAATATTAACACAGTTACAAATTTGTCAGTGTTTTATATTCTCCTAACATATCAGGCTGTCAACTGTCATTTCTGATGTCATTTGCCTACATCTAATAGTGTCTTCTTTCCTCAATCCTTCTTCTAATATGCAATATCTAATCTTCTTTAAGTTATTAGCAGATAATATATGCCCTTTAACAAGAATGGATAAAACAAGTATCTGAATGAAGGAAACCTCAGAAGGATCATAGTTTGGGTAAAAGGGCTTTGTGAAAGTCACCTGAAATGTCTAGTGAGTTTATTTACCAATTCCCAATTGTGTCCTAAATTGTTAATAACACCAGAAGCCAGTCCTTGTTAGAATATGTGAGATGTGATTGTGCGAAAGTAGAAAGACATGAAACCCAATTATTTTAAGCAAATTATCTGCTAATAAAGGTACAAAAACTAAAATGTGAGGTAAGGAAAATGATGTGGGAAACCAGAGGTAAGAACAAAGCCCCTGGATCAAAATAAAGGACTTTTGTCACTGGGTAGGTAAGGGAAAAATCGAGTTCATTGGAAGTAATTTAGTACTACTTATGGAATTACAATAAAGGTGACAGAAATCCCAGAATTTGTAAGGCAAATGTAAATATAAATATAAATCAATTACTGGCTTATTATTTCATTAAATTGAAGATGGAAAGGACCAATTCTTGAGTCACAGCGTTTGCCTCCTGGGGTCCTAGATAGCTTTCCCTGTCAAATTAAAATAAAAAAGATAAATAAACATGAGAAATTAAGAATGTCGAAATGTATGAAGGGAAAAGGAAAGAAGGGGGAAAATGATGTTTCACAATTATTATCCAGGCTAAGAGAAACAAAATTACTTGATCATAAATTCAAGATAATCTGGTTTTCTTTATGAGTTCCCATTTTATTAATGAAAGGAAGGTAACACCTTATTGTACCCGGGTGAATTAAAATGCCTATTTGAAGAAGCAATCCTCCATAGGGGTCTTTAATAGAATCTGTGAATGGTTCTAGAGCCAGATAATTTAGCCGTAAAAAGGCAATATTAATATTAACCTCTCTGTGTGCACAGACCTACCTTGAGGGGTAAAGGGACAGGAAAATGTTAACAAAATGAACCAAGCACATCATTTCTTTAAAAAAAAAAAAAAAAAAAAAAAAACTCTGAACATTTCAGGGGCAAAAATTGGATAAACCTCTTCTTCAAAATTACTTGCAACATGCATTGTTATTCTTTTATGCCTTTTACTCCTCACAACACTAACCAGGAATTCAGCACTTTCAGGGCTGCTCATATTATTTTCTGACTTTGTATTCTGAGGGTATGACTTGTAAGAAGTCTAATAGCAAAGCATTTAATCGAAATAAACAGAATAGAAAATGAACTTCCAAATGCAGAACAGTCGCAACAGAAGCCATGACAACACATTTCCAAATTAGATGCAGGTGCTCAGTAGGGCCTCCGGAGATATGACTTAATAAAGTAAAAAAAGATAATTCTAGGGAAGAGGCAAATGTACTTTAATTGAACAACTGGTCAGTTGGTGGGAAACATAGATATAGATATAACAAATGGCTCTTCTTTTTGCTCCAGACTCTCAGTTAACTTTTTATAGAAATGTCAACACATTTCACTCTCTCTCTTTATAGCTCCCATCACCAATCCCATCTCTAGCCTCGTCACCATCTTCAGATTATTGCAAACCTTCTAGCATCACTGTCTCCAAACCCTTTCAATCTATCCTGGGTATCCCAGCTGGATTTCTCTTCCTGTCGCCTACTCTTTCCCTGCCAATCCCCTACTAAAACACCTACAGCTCCTCACTATGACTTTCTGAACTCCAGGCTGAACTTGCAGTAGCTGCCATCCATGATCTTCTGTGATAAGGACTCAACTAGCATCTAACCCATTAATCCCCCCACATGGATTTCTCTAATGTGTGTAATTTGCTATTCCCCAATGTTTCCATGCTCTTTCTACTCTGGTGACATTTTCCCAACAACTAGATTATCCTTTTTTATCCCCATCTCTACATATTAAAATCCTATTCGTTCTTCAAGTCCTAATTCAAATGCCACCACTTCCATGATGCTCTTCTCTAATTGTTTCACAAAGAAGTAGGTTTCCTAAATTCCATGGTGTTTTTTATGATACTTATCAAATTTCACCTGTGTTATAGCTTAAGAATTTTTTTTAAATGTACCTATCACCCCCTTTCCGCCACTAAGACTAATTCTTGGAAGAAGCAGTTTAGCCTCATAGGAAACACATAGGCCAACAAAGCATAGTGTGATGCCAAGATGTTTTACCAACTGTACAAACTTAAGCAAGGAATCAGCTTCCATATTTTTTTCTCAATTGTAAGATGGGTGATAATAATGTCTTCCTTAATTTATGCTTAATTATGAATAATACTATATGTGAAACCCTAGCACAATGCCAGACATATACTAAGAGCTCAATAACTGATAGCTAATATTACTACTGAAAGTAGTCAGTGTTTATTCTTAATCTTTGTGTTTGACAGAGAAAATAACAATTAGCACGCCTTTTAGATAGATATTGAACAAACCTATGTTGGATAAAAGAATAAATGAATGAGTCAATGACCCAACGATTGTTTCTGATCTCACTGAATACTCCCAAGCATTACCAGATGGTTAGAAGCCTAACTAGAGGTGAAATTTGGTCACTACATTTCTTTCCTTTGAAAATGCCATTTCCACTACCATCTTCAGTCCTGCGTAACTAGAAAAATCAGCAATTAGAATATCCAGTCCAATGGACTGATGCTGAGATCCTGAATAAGCTAGAACAATTCATTTAAAAATATTTAAATTTGATTTTCCAATGTGGTTTTGGTATTTGTATTTAATTTGGGAATATATTATTATTTTAGAATTCACAAGCCACCTAGTTAAATTATTGCAGATGACTTGCTTACAACTATTTCCTCTTCCTTTTTCCCCAAGAGAAATAGTCCTTTCTCATAAATAGAAGCAAGGCACCTACTTAGAATTATATTTTTGTTTTGGATATTTACCTAGCTGTATGTATTTTACAACATCTCAATGTTGAAGGGAAGGTAATTGTGGTAGATTGTATTTTTCCAGAAGTAACTATAGCAATATTTGAAGTCCTATGTTCTCTTAGAATTTTCTTGAATCTATGTAGGTTCAGACCACAGATGAGTGGGTGGAAGTGCTGTTATGTGATTGCTGAAGTCAAAAGAATACAGCTTCTACCTTCTTACCTTCTACCCTCTACCTTATAAAGGAAGCCAAGACCATGTGGATAGGTCACATGTAGTCATCTGGTCAATAGTCCCAGTTAAGCTTCAGCTTATAATCTACTGGCAGGAATGTCAGTAAGCAAACTTCAGACGATTCAGTCTCCAGGTTTCAAGTCCTCCAGTTGAGGTCCCAGACCCTTTGAATCACAGACAAGTTGCCCTCTCCATGTCCTAGCTGAATTCCTGACCCACGGAATCAATGAGTCTAACAAATTGTTTTATGTAAGTGAATCTGGGGATAATTTGTTATGCAGCCATAGAAACTGTAACAATAATTAGGTATCTTGTCATTTTTCTAAGTGTCCAGCTGAATTGTAGGTTTCATGAATAGGAAAAAATGAACAGAAACAGCAGATGAGTTGAAAAAGTTACTTTAAACCCTTAGTCCACCTGATTAGGACATCAAAAATGTGGCAAGTCCATCTCTGGATAGTCAAAATTGGCTATAATAACTGGAGAAATGAACGAGGTTTCACTCTGCATATTATTTACAGGGAAACCAAAAAGAGACAACTGGACAACATTAATTGACCCAGTAAACCAGCAACATGCAGAGTGAATCCAGTAGTGCTAATAACCTAGCAAATATCAAAAAAATCCATTTTTGTCTTTCTGACTGTTTTGAAATGCATTTTTTAAAAAAGCAAGATAACCACTAGGACTTGTCTCACTTTTTCTTGTTTCGTTGTCTAGTATAAAGCATCATTTCATGAGAGCACATGGAAAATCCTGACTCAAATATAATCTGAGAATATTAGTAGTACATGCTCATCATAAAAAACTGTGCACATGCCTGGAAGGAATATTAGGCCTTATCTTTTCCCAGTTTCTTTTTTTAACTAAATATTAGTTTGTATAGGCTGCATGAAGGTGAAGTTCAGGTCTTCCATTGGTCCTCACGCCCCCTGGTATGGGGCCTATTTTCCCTGTTTCTATGGACCAAGAGGTCCATAAATTATTCCCATTCCACAAATGAAACAAGCAAGTGCTGGAGGAACTTAGGATCTTACCAGGTCACCAGGATACCTGAAGCAGAGGACTAAAATTCAAAGCCACTCTCTTCTATTGCAGGCTCTTTCTGATAATATTAGCACCTCTCGATAGGAGATTGCATGTCAATTCTATCTAAACAAGAGGGTGAATGCTCTCATTTTTCTAATAAGAAGTCAAATAAAATTGGTCAATGTGAACGTTTCCTCCTCTTAAGTTATATAGAATGGTGCTTTCATCCCACAAATGGTGGTTTCATTCCACAAAGTTGCAGCAAGAAGAGAGAGAGAGGCCACTGTTACAAACCAGTTGGGAGAAGGTAACTTCTTGCTTCCAACCCATGCAGAGCAGGTGCCATCTCTACATTAGAAGAGTAGGATGAAAATACAGGGATTTTCTTTCATTCTGTTTTTTTGTCATCTATCAGTGTCGGTCTTTTCTGTCTACTTTGTTACCATAATTAATTAAACCAGAATTTTCTATCTAATATGTCTAATATTTTATCTGGTTTCTGGCATTCAAAAAAAGAAAAGAAAAGAGAAAGAAGAAGAAAGAAGAGAAAGAAGAGGAAAGAAAGTCATCTGTGGTCTCTTGTTTTCCTGAAGTTTCACGAAATTCATTAAGCCCTTACTGACATTTTCATTTACTTATAGGCAATATTTCTCTGTGCCAGGGAAGGGGAATACTTGCCAGCTTACTACAGGTTGACAATATACATAAAACCTGTAAATCACAAAGGAGCTAAATACTTGCTACAGTTTTTCAATGCTCTAGACTCAAATAGAATGAAAGCTTAAATGGAAGGAGGAAAAAGAAACCATCATTTCAAGAAAATTAAAATCAACCTCCAGGCAAAAGGACTATACCTGCAAAATAACTTTCCTTCTAGTATGAAATTTAGAATAGAGGAACAGAAGGAGCCCATTTCTAAAAGCAGCGGTTTCCAATCCGTTCATTTACCACTCACTAAAATTCAAAAGTCAGTTCATTGTAGAATCTAGTCATTACATGCATAATATCAGGCTTTAACAAATTGAGATTTCTTTTATGAATTTGTTCCTCTATGCCAGATAAAAATAGCACTGGGTGAAAAAGCCACTCAGAAACTTAAGAGAAGACAGAATTGCCCAAGAACATAAGCTTAGATTCTGATGATGCAAATGTATTTCAGAAAACTTCATTTCCACACAAAACCGATCGAACAATTCTTTAATAACTGAGCAATTACTGAAGTCCCAAAACTCTCTGGATGTACACCAAATGAGTGAAAGTTGATTAAGCTGAAATTTGTGGCAGATCTCCTGGTATGATGAGAGAAGGACCTGATGCCCTTGTTAATTAGACAACCCACTGTGGAAAGGAACAAGACATGCCAAAAATGTATACTAAGTTCACAACTTTATCATTAACCCCTGAACACTCCACAGGACCCAGTAACAGACAGGGAGGCTGAACTAGAGCTCTCTGCTCCTGAATCTCCCTCGTCTTGTCTTCCAGCCTGAAGGTCCACTTTGAAACCTCAAAAGCCTACAAAGTTCTTTTGGAGCAGCGGGTGAGGTATTGGGCGGGGATGGAGCTAACCAGTTACCAGAGAGCTGTGATTTCTAAATGGCTCCCCTGACGACAGCTTCTTGCAGATTTTGATGAGAATGTTTTCAAAATTCCCCAATGTGTGCATCAAGTTGTAAACTGACATGGTAGGAGACATTCTTCCAGCTTCTTTAGACAAGGTCGAAACAGTCTGAAAATATCAGATGGTGTTTTAGAGAGTGGTGTGAAAACCTTTTCTTACCAGTCAGATAACCTGTCAGCCATAATAATAACACAGGCATTGTTTGTCAGTGATTAACTCACTTCCTGAAAGGCACTGGCCAGATTTTCCTTTCCTATTAACTAAATAAATATGTTGAGTGGTTTAAGCCCATTTGGCTAGCAAATAATAAGGTTATTTAGTACTTTGGGTAAAACATTCTGTCCCCAAAATTTAGCAGCTTTGCTTGTATTCTCAGAGGAAGGGAGTAGGGAGAGGAAGTCTCCAAGGATATACTTTAAAAAATTTTTTCTGAATGCATCTTCCCTGAAGTCTTGGGCTAAAAGAATCTTCCTGTGGGAGAAAGGGTCAGTGTGGAGGTGGTCCCCTGCTCACAGGTTCCTGCCATGATGACAGGGAGGTTCCACAGGCATAATGCTCTCCAAGGAGGGCCTTGACTTACTGCTGAGTGGAGAGGGTGACAGGGAGTGTGCAGCCTTTTGCTTCCCTGAGGAGAGGAATATAGATAGGACCTCTTTGGGGAAGCAAGATAGTGTTATTATGAAAATGACCTTCTTCATAAAGCTGTTGTAGTGTATTAATGTCTACTCAGTTAAAAATGCCATAGGAAGCCGGGCTCGGTGGCTCAGCCTGTAATCCTGCGCCTTTGGGAGGCTGAGGTGAGTGGATTGCCTGAGCCCGCGGGTTCGAGACCCGCCTGGGTAGGCGAGACCTCATCTCTACAATAAATCAAAAAAATCAGCCGGGCGTGGTAGCGCGCGCCTGTAATTCCGGCTACTCGGAAGGCTGAGGCGGAAGGATCGCCGGAGCCCAGCTGGTCGAGGTTGCGGTGGCCGGGAGCGGCCACTGCACTCCAGTCTGGGCGACAGAGTGAGACTCCAACTCAAAAAAAAAAAAATGCCATAGGAGGTACTCAATACTTCTCTACTGATAACTTTAATGATGAGAGCATCATTATCATTTTCAGTGTAGAGATGGGAAACTGAGGAAATACAAGACCATTGCCTTATAAGAAATACATTTATAAGAAATATACAACTAAGTGACTGGAATAGACATCTATTATCCCTTGGTTCCTGACTCAATCCTCTCTAACAGATAATTTGGCGTATTTTCTATTTCCTTATTTTTCTCTTTCTCTATTTCTAATAACACCTCCAGTAATCTGAAAAGTGACTCGCTGTAATGTTAGCAGGTTATGACAACTTGGTAGCAGAAAGGGTCAAAGTAAACAGTAAAGCAGTTGCTAGTAGGTTCTGTCTGAAACTATTAGTATCCTTGATGAGCATATGCAGTAGAGAATTGTATAAGGTTGGTTGTACTACTTCACTGATTTAATTTGACTAACAAATGTTGTGAGTCCTAAGGGACTTATAGTTCAATAAAATAGGAATATGTGATCTACCATATCCCATTCTAGAATAGTTATTTTTTATAAGAAATTCAGATATTAAAAATAAAAGCAGCAAATCCCCTCCTGAAAATATAAATGAACATTTTTCCAGTGGAAGAGAAATACAAAAACAAAAAAACCAAAGATTTTATCTCTGTTTTGAGTATACATCCTAAATACCCTAAGCATCCATAAATGCTTGTCATTCCACCTAGGTGACAGCGGGCAAGTAGTTTAGCCCCTCCTCTATGTTCCATCCTCACCTAACAAGTGCTGCACTTCTCAGGACTTTGTCATAATACTACCTCCTTCTCAAAATTATCACTGACCATTCTGTTTAGAAGAGACACTTTCCTTACCTTTCATCTCCATAGTAGGTCTTGAGACACATGTACACTCATTTCACTGCATCTTGTATGATATTTATGTGTGTATGTGTATTTGTTTTATTACCCAATGTGGTCTGGAAAAGAAACAAACAACAAAAGAACGAACATAGATCTTGGAATAAAGCATTCCAAATGTTAAGGGTGGTCTGCCATTGCACGTCCTTAAGCAAGTTGCCTAATTTCTCAATGACTCAGTTTCCTCACTTGAATAATGATGGTATTACCAACCTCCTCTATTATGTGTAAAGATTCAGCAAGGTATAAATGCAGCATGTGCTGAGCTGGGGCACTGACACATAGGAGACTATCAGTGAGTGTTGGTTTCTCTCTCTTGCTCATAACAAGATTATAATCTCCCAGTCTGGGATCACATCTTACATGTCAACACAGCTTTGAAAGAGGCAGTCACTTCAAATATTTGTGGAATTCATATTGTGAATCATAATAAGAGAATTATAAAAAGGTAGAAGGCCAAAATAACAAGTGCAATGGAAACTAATATTTGGACATATGATAATCTAACTTATTTCAAAAACTAGCAATTGATGATTCCTAGAGGCTGCTGAAGAAAAGGAAAATCATAGTTCCATGTGGGATGCGGATTGTAGAACAAGCACTGGGCATGAAGGTTGAATGGAACAGAAAGATAGGAGAATAAATGGCAGGAGAGCCACACCTGATGAAGACTGGGTAAGGTAGCAAGGAGGGCTAGTGCTTGGACATGACAAAAAGTTAAAATGTCTTATTGCTTTGAAGAAGACACGTTCATTTGTTTAGAAAATTTTAAAACAGTAAAGGGTGCCAAAAAGTCCTGGAAAAAATGTTTAAAGACTTACCACCTTCGTGGCTAGATAATATCTTATAAATTAAAAACACAAAGAGCTTCATGCAGCCACATAATGTGGCTAGGGGAAGTCTCAAATCACTGAAAATTTAAATATACTAATCATACTATATTTTCCTTAGCAGATTAATGGTACCGGATTAAGAATTTTTTCCAGCTCAATGGATAAACAAATATAAAACTTGAAAGACACATGCTCTTGTAATCCTTTCTAAATTTAGGAAAGGGAAGAAGAACTGAAGAGCTTGGAAAGACTTAAGCTCATGAAATATGTCAGTGATAAAACCAAATAAAGACTTACCTCATATCTGGATCCCATCTAAGAAATGCACTTTTGAGACGTTTCAGCATTTTGCTGGACTCTTCTATAATGATACCCTTTATAAGTCATGTTTCATCCCCACCACCTCCCTTTATGGGGAAAAAAAAATTCACACTGATAAACACCCATTCAACTCACTCCTAAACATCCCACATGTTAATTTCTCAACAACACAAATTTAATTCGTCTCAACATTATTCTCCTGTGGTGCGTACCCCTCCATATAAACAAGATGGGGATTCGTTGCTATGGCAACAGAGTGTGACTTTGATCAGCTCCAATGATCATTGGCAGTCACATGCCTTTGATAGATACCAAATTATGAGTAAGGTTTGATTATCCAATTTTTCAATCTCTGATTCTACAAGAGGTTACTCCTATTTGCCAGAAGGGGTTGAGAAAAATAAAAGAAAGAAACAAAACAAAAAACTATAAGATAGATGCACTTTTTGAGACAACATAGTAATGTGCTTAGTAAAATCGGTGAGGTAATGAGAACCTTGAGAATGACTTTTGTTCACCTTCTGTATAATTTGGTGCATGTGCCCTGCCCAGCCACCAGGAAGGGGAGGCTGTTTCCCTTTTCCTTTCATGGCAGATGTAGGTGATATTTAAGGTTGTGTGTACAGGTGTTTTGGGGGTTGATTTGTGTGGGAAGAGGAGAGGTGGTAGCCTGTAGCTTGACAGAAGAAGAAAAAAAAATCTGAACAATGTGTTGAAAAAGACTACAGTCTGAGCTGCACAGGACCAGCTGTTTTTGCTAATTAGAATAACAAAAATAGCACATGCTAAAATGTTTTTCTTTTTTTCTCAAAAGCAATGAATGCTCTAGGAACTATAAGGAATGAGCTTTAAAATCCATTTAAATGGAGGAACATTTCAGGAACCATATGGGGAAGGAACTGAAAGAGAGAAGGAGAGTTAGGGAAATAACATTTGATTTTCGGCAGATTTTTTTTTGAAGGATGATAAATTGGGGCTATTTTTTCTTTTTTTCTTAACATTTAATAGGAAATGTTTTCATCATATCTAGATTTCACAAAAATGTCACTGCTTCTGTATTTTATAGGAAAGCGGTATGTAAGCACCATACCCACTCCAAACCAAGGGAAGACAGGATCTGAGGAGAGCTGGGTATGTTCTATCATACATATTGCATGTCTCATCTCCTTTGTCACATTTTCTCTGAAGCAGTAAAGAGTAATTCAAAAACTTTGAATATAGGAACAACATTTGTGACAACGACAACATTCTGGACATCTGCACTGTTAGAGTACTTATAATAAAGTCACATGGCCATGGGGAAATTTCACAGAATTACAATCACAGTAATTTGCCAAGGTGTATAACTAGTTTGTTTTCAGCTGTTCTTCTCATGAATAATTATCAAGCAGGAATATCCTAAAGCTAGCACAAGCTGTCACTTAACCAAAATATTCAATATTTAACATCGAATTTAGAATTTCATAAATGAAAATAATTACTGTAAAAGCAAAATAATATACAGTGTGTATACTTGCATGCCGCAGTGCACACGGCTATGTTAAAATTCAGATTCCAAAGCATCCTTATCAAATGAAAGTATGTCTTAAAAGTTGAGGAGGAATATGAGAGATCTAAGCACAAGTAAATCTCAGCCATTTTCAAGTACAGCTTGGTCTTCAGTACTTTAAGAACTGCTTCTCAATGCAAAGTGGAAATGAAAACCAGCCTCTGCATATTTATTGTAGCTCACTACAATTGTGTTAGAATCTTTATTAGGGTTTTTTTAATGTTTGGAAACAAATACTATATAACGGTTAACATGATATGTTTTTTAAATTAATACAAGTGCATCACTAAACATTTTAACATTAATTTCTATAGTGAATATCTGAGTTCACGCTCAAGTATTTTCCAAAAATCTTTACCCTGAAATAAGAATGTGAGAAAAATGTCATTTATTGTAATGCACACCAAGTTATTAAACCTAATTTAGATATACATACATATATATGTATTATTTCTAGTACTGCTCTAAAAATTATTTGACT
This sequence comes from Carlito syrichta, assembly GCF_000164805.1. NCBI lineage: Eukaryota > Metazoa > Chordata > Mammalia > Primates > Tarsiidae > Carlito > Carlito syrichta. The sequence goes on from NW_007246977.1 coordinate 479,659, forward strand.
AGAGCAAATGGAGATTTGTTTCTCAGTTTCAAAAACCTATAAACATATCATGAGTTTATAAAATGGATACTTTAAATTGTTCGAGCAATTTTAGTATGTATTAAGATTTTTTTGTTGTTGTTTTATGTTTACTCTCCCATTAGTAGAAAAAGTCTCAGTAATACAGCTTAAGAATATATAGGTTTTCAGTTGAATAAAAGATAAATGATTTGGGAGAAGAAACAAATATGAGAAGCAAAACAATCTAACTGAATTGTGGGTAATAGGTAGAAATTCCTTTGGGGGATAAATAATACTTTCACTCGAATAACACCACTTGGTTCTCTGAATCAAATATTACTTTCCCACAAACTTTAGAGATAATAATTCTACTTTATTTCTCTTATGATTTATTTTGATCACACATGTAAAATATGTAAAAGAAACATTCATAGGAACTCAGACTAACAAGTATAACAAAGGTACAAAATGGTCTCCATTTTAACTTGTAAATTAGCATGAGTCTTCAGATAGTGAGATGACTTTTTTGAACAAAAATGTAGATAATTCTCATGGAGAGAGTACTTGACTGAAGATCAAAAATAGGTCTCATTACCTAACCAGTTCTCTCAGGGATTCCTTAAGATTTGTGCCAGATTCATTTTGCTTTTGTTTTCCCATTACTAGAAATGTGACTATATAGTATGATTGAAAAGATATTAGTACCACTACAAATAAAGTGTTTTAAAATGAATAGATTTATTTGATCACAATCCAAACACATGCATGATAAACTAATGCAGGCAAAAATTTGAAGTGCATATGCTGAAAACAGACATGGTTTATTTTTACATACCAATTACTTTGACCATTGTATCACATGTATACCTGATCATGCTTGACTGATCAGGAAAAAAAAATTCTTCAAACTATGCATTCTTCCTCTCTCATCCTCTGTTTCTCCACTTTAGACTCATAAACGTATAGTTTCCCCTCCATCCCTGCTGCTGATGTTTGACTTAATTCCCTCATCTTCACTTACCTAGATGATTTTAACTGCTGTAGTATCTGAATTTCCTGCCATCCATCTTTTCCCATTCTAGTTTATCATCGACACACATAGGGGGCCTCATAAACCTCTTCAGCTTAATTGCCTACACCCTACCACCACTTCCTGATCTCAGGCTCTACTCTCTTGTGTCACTATGCATCTCCTCCTGCAAAGGAGACCCTGACCTCTCTACCAGGTCTCTGATTACCTATTGAAACCCCAAGATTCACTGAAGTTTCAAATTCTCTGATAGTCTTTCCAATTTTCCAAGGAGGAAAGCAGTCTTGACTCTAGTGTGCCATAGACATTTCAACCTCATTCTGTTATAATCCCAATCATATTGCACAGGACCAAAAGTCACCTCGTATCCTACTAATTATTGAGCTTTTTTTTTTTTTTAATCTGGCATACAGTAGGGGTTGAATTTAACTGAACTCTAGGAAAACTGATCTTAGAGTTCGTTAGAATGAATAACTGAAAGTACTCCCAACAAATGCATTCATTATTTAAAATCATTAAATGTAGATAATGGAAGACTACTGGTATAAAATGGCATCTGGCCACCATCCTCTGGCATTGCCTCTCTCAGTTGTCAATAGCATACGCATAAAAATGGAAAACTTTAACACAGAAAACTAAGAGTGACAGGAAACCCAGAGCCAGAAATCTGGGAAAAATTTAGACTGATTATAAGGTTGGGGAGTCAAGAGTGAGAAAACATTCGGTAGCCTATCCAAGCATCACTTCATAAAACAGGAAAGTCCACCTCCTTGAAAGAGCAGCAAGTATTTTTTTTTTCCTTCTCCCATTATCTGCTACACAGTTCAGCTCAGAGATGTGGACCCTCTACTGAACAGGAAATGGCTACTGAGCAGTCATTCTTTTCAACATGGATGCTAATTTTTAGCCAGACAGAATATTATACCCCCTTTCCATCCTCTACTATTTCTAGGCTATTCAAATGGAAACTCCCAGAAAATAAGAATTGAGAAGAAGAAGACTGGAGAATAACTGCAGCACACTGCATCGTAGGAGACAGTGTACCCACAAATGAAGTATGTAAGAAAGAACTGGAAGAGTGTTGTTCTCAATGTATCTCAAAGAAAGTTGTTTCGATGAATTCCATCTTTTTTGGTGAGTAGTGGAGGTGGTAGAACATTTTACTTCAGTAACGCAAGACCACAGTACAAGAATGCCCACTGGTCACTGGAAATTAGAAAGGAAAACAAACACATCACCCTACCCAACAGTATGCAGAGAAAAGTGTGAGGAGAAAAAATGGAAAATTATGAACCTGGAAAAAGTCCTCATTTGAGGGAATGGAAATAAAACAAGAGACCTGTGGTTTCATATGGTAAAACAAACAAACCAAAAAACATGTCATTTAGAAGGTTTAGATATTTTTCATTCTCATAGAAATCAGGAAAACAATTTAGAAAACTGTCATTAAAAAAAGAACAACCTGAGGTGAAAGAAAAATAGGGTTGGGATGAAAAGAGTACTAAAACGAGAATTGAAATGTAAAACCTCACAAATAGAAAAGACCAAAAACCCAGTTATGAGCTCTGAAATAATTAAACGTAAGTATTAGGCCTAAATTGCAAGTTAAATAAATTTTCAAATCTTATTGCAAATGTCAAAAATAAGTCTCATAAAAAAGTATATCTGTCCTTTTTTTTAACTTTTAAAAATTGTAAAGATGTGGGGTACAATTCAGGATTAGGTATACAAATGTTCATTATGCAGGTACCCTTGTTGATGAGGTGTGCCCCTCCTTCCCCAGGCAGACTCCCACTACTGCCAAGAATAGATCTTTTCAAAACTCATTCAATAACATCAGTCTGAGTCTGACTCCAGAGCCCCTTTT